>NC_036857.1:2392423-2408614 GCF_002910315.2 Salvelinus sp. IW2-2015 | reverse complement strand
TTATGACTTCAACTGTATATACATACATACACACTTTTTTTAGAATACACCTAAACTAATAAACAATAACACTTAAGCTTCTACCTTCTGTTTATACATATTATACACATTTTACAGACACAAACTATTTTACAATAGTTATATTTTGTTTGTTTTTAGTCCTTCCTCTATTTCTGATGTCCATCCAGTTTGATTTATATTTGTGTCTGCGCAATTTCACAATATCTCAGAATTTTATGAAATAGCATTATAGTTTTTGTGAAATAGCAACTTAGCATTTATGAGTTCAGTACTTATGAAAGGTTTACTAGCACTGACTCTTTAAAATGTCCAGCACTTTCTTCAAATCAAATTTCAGAAAGTAAACATAACAATTTCAGACAAATCGCACCATCAGGCAGCCCTGTTTGTGTTGGCTAATGCGTGTCACTCTGCAAGGGTAGCTGAGTGTGGCTACTGTTTTCTAGTAAACAGCATTTAGTCTATGTATCTGCACAAAAAAACAAGTACAAACGTATCCTTGAGTCAGATAACGGTCTCCTTTACCTGTATTGGATATTTGCTTTTCATCCAACTTCTCTACCAGCCAGGTGGGATTTTGACAGCTTGCACCACACTCAGTCATTCTGTATCAGGAACACTAGAACAACCCTGTACTTCAAAAATCAAATCACATGTTATTGGTCACATACACGTGATTAGCAGATGTTATTGCGGGTGTAGCGAAATGCTTGTGCTTCTAGCTCCGACAGTGCAGTAATATCTAAAAAGTAATATCTAACAAATTACACAACATATACCCAATACACACAAATCTAAGTAGGAATGAATTAAGAATATATACATATGGACGAGCGATGTCAGAGCGGAACGGACTAAGATACAGTAGAATAGTATAGACTACAGTATATACATATGAGATGAGTAATGCAAGATATGTAAACATTAAGTGATGAAGATACCGTAGAACAGTATAGAATACAGTATATACATATGAGATGAGTAATGCAAGATATATAAACATTATTAAAGTCTTCCATTAAAGTCTTCCAATCCTTGAAGTGACCAGTGATTTATAGTCTATGCCTATAGGCAGCAGCCTCTAACGTGTTAGTGATGGCTGTTTAACAGTCTGATGGCCTTGAGATAGAAGCTGTTTTTCAGTCTCTCGGTCCCAGCTTTGATGCACCTGTACTGACCTCGCCTTCTGGATGATAGCGGGGTGAACAGGCAGTGGCTCGGGTGGTTGATGTCCGTGATGATCTTTTTGGCTTTCCTGTGACATCGGGTGCTGTAGGTGTCCTGGAGGGCAGGTAGTTTGCCCCCGGTAATGCATTGGGCAGACCGCACCACCCTCTAGAGAGCCTTGCGGTTGCGGGCGGACCAGTTTCCGTATACATCCCAACAGGATGCTTTTAATTGTGCACCTGTAAAAGTTTGTGAGAATTTTAGGTGACAAGCCAAATTTCTTTAGCCTGCTGAGGTTGAAGAGGCTCTGTTGTGCCTTCTTCACCACACTGTCTGTGTGGCTGAACCATTTCAGTTTGTCAGTGACGTGTATGGCAAGGAACTTGAAGCTTTCCCCTTCTCCACTGCGTTCCGGTCGATGTGGATCGTTGGGTGCACCCTCTGCTGTTTCCTTTAGTCCACTATCCTTTGTTTTGTTGACGTTGAGTGAGAGGTTGTTTTCCAGGCACCACACTCCCAGATCCCTCACCTCCTCCCTGTAGGCTGTCTCGTAATTGTTGGTAATAAAGCCTACTGCTGTTGTGTCATCTGCAAACTTGATGATTGAGTTGGAGGTGTGCTTGGCCACGCAGTCATAGATGAACAGAGAGTACAGGAGGGGGCTGAGCACGCATCCTTGTGGGGTCCCAGTGTTGAGTATCAGCGGAGTGGAGGTGATGTATCCTACCTTCACCACCTGGGGGCGGCCCGTCAGGAAGTCCATGACCTAGTTGCACTGGGCGGGGTTCAGACCCAGGGCCTCGAGTTTAATGATGAGCTTGGAGGGTACTGTGGTGTTGAATGCTGAACTATAGTCAATAAACAACATTCTTACATAGGTATTCCTCTTGTCCTGATGGGATAGGGCAGTGTGCAGTGTGATGGCGATTGCTTCGTCTGTGGATCTTTTGGGGAGGTAAGCAAATTTAAGTGGGTCTAGGGTGGCAGGTAAGGTAGAGGTGATATGATCCTTGACTAGTCTCTCAAAGCACTTCATGATGACAGAAGTGAGTGCTACGGGGCGATAGTCATTAAGTTCAGTTACCTTTGCCTTCTTGTGTAAAGGAACAATTGTGGCCATCTTGAAGCATGTGGGGACAGCAGACTGGGATAAGGAGAGATTGAATATTCCCATAAACACACCAGCCAGCTGGTCTGTGAATGCTCTGGGGACGCGGCTAGAGATGCCGTCTGGGCCAGCAGCCTTGCGAGGATTAACACGTTTAAATGTTTTACTCACGTCGGCCACGGAGAAGGAGAGCCCACAGTACTTGGTAGCGGGCCACATCGGTGGCAGTGTGTTATCCTGAAAGCGTGCAAAGAATGTGTTTAGCCTGTCCGGAAGCAAGACGTCGGTCTCTGCAACATGGCTGGTTTTCCTTTTGTAGTCCATGATTTTCCGTAGTCCCTGCCACATGCATCTCGTGTCTGAGCCATTTAATTGTGACTCCACTTTATCTCTATACTGACATTTAGCTTGTTTGATTGCCTTGCGGAGTGAATAACTACACTGTTTATATTACCAGTCGCCTTGCCATTGTTAAATGTGGGGGTTCGCGCGAATGCTACAATCTATCCACGGTTTCTGGTTAGGGTAGGTTTTAATAGTCACAGTGGGAACACCATCTCCTACACACTTCCTTATAAACTCACTCACCGTATCCGTGTATGCGTCTAGATTATTTTCGCAAGCTACCTGGAACATATCCCAATCCACGTGATCAAAACAATCCTGAAGCATGGATACCAATTGGTCAGACCAGCGTTGAATAGTACGAGCATGGGCACTTCCTGTTTGAGTTTCTGCCTATAGGAAGAGAGGAGCAAGATGGAGTCGAGGTCAGATTTGCCGAAAGGAGGGCGGGGGAGGGCCTTGAAAGCATTCCGGAAGTTTGAATAGCAAAGGTCGAGAGTCTTAGTAGCGCGAGTAGGACAGTCAATATGTTGATAGAACTTCAGCAGCCTAGTCCTCAGATTTGCTTTGTTAAAATCCACAGCTACAACAAATGCATCCCCAGCATATGTGGTTTCCTGTTTGTATGAAGTCCAGTGAAGTTCTTTGAGGGCCGTTGAGGTTTCGGCTTGAGGTGGAATGTAGACGACCGTGGCGATGACGGAGGAGAATTGAGTTCCTGTATGTTCCTTGAATTAAACCATGAGTCATTAATCATGAAACACACCCCTCCGCCTTCTGCTTCCCAGAGAGATATTTATTTCTGTCTGCGCGATGTACTGAGAATCCTGCTGGCTTTACCGACTTCGACAGAGTATCCCGAGAGAGCCATGTTTCAGTAAAACAAAGTATGTTACAGGTCCCGATGTCTCTCTGGAAAGAATCCTTGAGAGATTTGCTTAGAGCAAATCCTTGCTCTAAGCTCATCAACTTCGTTATCTAAAGACTGAACATTAGTGATTAATATACTCGGAAGCGGTGGGTGGTGTACGCACCTCCTAAGTCGAACCAGCAGGCTGCATCGAGTGCCTCTCCTCCGCCGGCGATGTTTTGGGTCAGCCTCTGGAATAAGTTCCATTCCTCTGGGGAGAGGGAACAAAGGATCTGGCTCCAGGGAAGTCGTATTCCTGGTCATAACGCTGGTACTTCTGGTGAGTTACCGCCGCTCTAATATCCAATAGTTCTTCCCGGCTGTATGTAATGACACAAAACATTTCCTGAGCTAATAATGTAAAAAGTAGTACATAAAAAAACAAAATACTGCAAAGTCCTAAGAGCTAGTTGTGATGCTGCCATCTCCGTCATCACCATCATCTGGCTCAAAACATAACACATATGTCATAACACATATCTGTATTGACATCAAGGCACTAGAACAATCCAGTACTTGGCTCAAACCATAACACACATCTTACATAAACAGGTCAGGAGATGTAGTTGTTTTCAAATTACATTTACTGGTAGATGATACGTGTTTTTGACAAGCACCACAGAGGTGGTAAGGCAGTGTGTCTTTTAAAGAGAAGCAGTGTTTTTTATTTATACAGGTACCGGGGTTGGGCTCAATCCCATTACACAGGTACCAGGGTTGGGCTCAATCCCATTACACAGGTACCAGGGTTGGGCTCAATCCCATAATACAGGTACCAGGGTTGGGCTCAATTCCTTCACACAGGTACCAGGGTTGGGCTCAATCCCATTATACAGGTACCAGGGTGGGCTTCAATTCCTGTCACACAGGTTACCAGGTTGGGTGCAGCCCCCCCCCCCCCTCCCCCCCCCGCCCCGCCCCCCCCCCCCCCCTGGGCCGGCCCCCGCCCCCCCCGCCCCGCGCCCCCCCCCCCCCCCCTCCCCCCCCCTCAATCCCTTAATACAGTGTGGTACCAGGGTTGGGCTCAATCCCATTAATACAGGTACCAGGTTGGGCTCAATCTGCCTTTCTACGCACGGTACCAGGGTTGGGCTCAATCCCATTATACAGGTACCAGGGTTGGGCTCAATTCCTTCACACAGGACCAGGTTGCTCAACTCCATATACAGGTACAGGTTGGGCTCAATTCTCACACAGTACCAGGGTTGGACTCAATCCCATTATACAGGTACCAGGAATTAGCCCAACCCTGGCAGGTACTTCACCTACAGAGACTCATATCTTTATACGTGACAGAATGATGGTGAATTATACGTACAGGAGCCAGGGGGGTGTCTGCTGCACACTAGGTCTGGGCACATTCTGCTGGGCTCTATTGCTACCATTTCACGTCGCTCATTAAAATACCTTACCGTGGACGCCAGCTACATGCACGCAGCATGCGCTTCCTACAGGAGAGGGGATATACTACACCTCCTACATGGTTGAGGATTCTGAGGACAACACACGCCATTCATTCAAAACAGAAAACCCCTTAAGGCCATCAAGTCTGTCTAGCTGTCTAGTCTGTCTAGTCTGTCTAGTCTGTCTAGTCTGTTCTAGTTCTGTCTAGTCTGTCTAGTCTGTCTGGTCTGTTGGTCTTCTGTCTGTCCTTGTGTTGTCTAGTCTGTCTAGTCTGGTCTGGGTCTGTCTAGTCTGTCTAGTCTGTCTGTCTGGTCTGAGGTCTGTGGTCTGTCTGTCGTGCGCGGTAGTCGTCTAGTCTGTCTAGTCTGTCTAGTCTGTCTAAGTCGTCTGTCTTCTTGCTGGTCTAGTCTGTCAGTCTGTCTAGTCTGTCTAGTCTGTCTGGTTTCTGTCTGTCTATGTGTCTAGTCTGTCTGTCTGTCTTGTCTGTCTAGGTCTGTCTTAGTGTCGTGTTGTCTGTTGTGTCTGTTTAGTCTGTCTGTCTAGTTGTCTGTAGTCTCGTCGTCTGTCAGATCTGTTGTCTGGCTGTCTGTCTAGTCTGTCTGTCTGTCTATCTGTTTAGTTGTTCTGTCTAGTCTGTCTAGTCTGTAGCGTGTCATGTCTAGTCTGTCTGTCTGTAGTCTCGTCTTGTGTCTGTTAGTCTGTCTAGTCTGTTTCTAGTCTGTCTTCTAGTCGTCGTCTTTATGTCTGTCTAGTTGGTCTGTCTTTATCTGTCTCTGTTCTGTCTAGTCTGTTAGTCTGTCTCTAGTCTGTCCAGTCTGTCTAGTCTGTTTAGTCTGTCTGTCTAGTCTGTCCAGGTCTGTCTGTCTGTTCTAGTCTGTCTGGTCTGTCTAGTCTGTCTGTCTAGTCTGTTTAGTCTGTCTGTCTAGTCTGTCTAGTCTGTCTGTCAAGTCTAACACTGCCATGACATGAGTTTTATAATTCTCATTGATGAAGTTCTTTGACTGAAAACAATTACAGCAACTACAGTCTACTCCTAACTGAGAGTCAATAGCGACTAGGTTCAGATATAACCTTACTCCACCCCCTCCCATTCCTGGCCATGCTCCCCTTCCCTATTTCCTGGCCATGCTCCCCTCCCCTATTCCTGGTCATGCTCCCCTCCCCTATTCCTGGCCATGCTCCCCTCCCCTATTCCTGGCCATGCTCCCCTTCCCTATCTGGCCATGCTCCCCTCCCCTATTCCTGGCCATGCTCCCCTCCCCTATTCCTGGCCCATGCTCCCCTCCCCTTTCCTGGCCGTGCTCCCCTCCTATTCCTGGCCGTGCTCCCCTCCCCTATTCCTGGCCATGCTCCCCTCCCCTTTCCTGGCCATGCTCCCCTTCCCCATTCCTGGCCATGCTCCCCTCTCCCTATTCCTGGCCATGCTCCCCTCCCCTATTCCTGCCATGCTCCCCTCCCCTATTCCTGGCCATGCTCCCAGAGTCCGCCATTGGTTGTGGGAGCAGTGAGGTGGTGTGGAGGGATGAGGGAGCTGACAACAAGGTCAGGTAGTTGAGTATGACACCCATCACTTTCACATTCCTTTGATAGGAGGTCACCAGGGGTTCAGATAGAAGGGAAGAATGGAGAATAGGAAGAAGAACAGAAGGAATAAACTGATGTCAGGTAACATATGCCGGAGCTTTGGTTTAAGCATTTTAGGGAGATTCACCCCATTCTGGCCTGTGTGCCTCCATCTCTATCTCTGGCCCTGTGTTCCTCCATCTCCATCTGGCTCTGTGTTCCTCCACCTCCATCTGGCCCTGTGTTCCTCCATCTCCATCTGGCCCTGTGTTCCTCCGTCTCCATTACTGCCCTGTGTTCCTCCATCTCCATCTGGCCCTGTGTTCCTCCATCTCCATCTGGCCCTGTGTTCCTCCATCTCCATCTGGCCCTGTGTTCCTCCATCTCTATCTGGCCCTGTTGTGCCTCCGTCTCCATCTGGCCCTGTGTTCCTCCGTCTCCATCTGGCCCTGTGTTCCTCCGCTCTCCATCTGGCCCTGTGTTCCTCCATCTCCATCTGGCCCTCTGTTCCTCCATCTCTATCTGCCCTGTGTTCCTCCATCTCCATCTGGCCCTGTGTGCCTCCATCTCCATCTGGCCCTGTGTTCCTCCATCTCTATCTGGCCCTGTGTTTCCTCCATCTCCACTGGCCCTGTGTTCCTCCATCTCTATCTGCCCTGTGTTCCTCCATCTCCATTGGCCCTGTGTTCCTCCGTCTCCATCTGGCCCTGTGTTCCTCCATCTCCATCTGGCCCTGGTTCTCCATCTCCTCGGCCCTCCTGGTTCCTCCATCTCCAGCCCTTGTCCTCCATCTCATTGGCCCTGTGTTCCTCCATCTCTATCTGGCCCTGTGTTCCTCCATCTCCATCTGGCCTGTGTTCCTCCATCTCCATCTGGCCCTGTGTGTCTCCATCTCCATCTGGCCCTGTGTTCCTCCATCTCCATCTGGCCCTGTGTTCCTCCATCTCCATCTGGCCCTGTGTGCCTCCATCTCTATCTGGCCTGTGTTCCTCCATCTCCATCTGGCCCTCTGTTCCTCCATCTCTATTCTGGCCCTGTGTTCCTCCATCTCCATCTGGCCCTGTGTCCTCCATCTCTATCTGCGTCTGTGTTCATCTCCATCTGGCCTGTGTCCTCCATCTCCATCTGGCCCTGTGTTCCTCCATCTCCATCTGGCCCTGTGTTCCTCCATCTCCATCTGGCCCTGTGTTCCTCCATCTCCATATGGCCCTGTGTTCCTCCATCTCCATTGGCCCTGTGTTCCGTCCATCTCCATATGGCCCTGTGTTCCTCCATCTCCATCTGGCCCTGTGTTCCTCCATCTCCATATGGGCCCTGTGTGCCTCCATCTCCATCTGGCCCTGTGTGCCTCCATCTACATCTGGCCCTGTGTTCCTCCATCTCCATCTGGCCCTGTGTTCCTCCATCTCCATCTGGCCCTGTGTGTCTCCATCTCCATCTGGCCCTGTTTCCTCCATCTCCATCTGGCCCTGTGTTTCCTCCATCTCCATCTGGCCCTGTGTTCCTCCATCTCCATCTGGCCCTGTGTTCCTCCATTTCCATCTGGCCCCGTGTTCCTCCATCTCCATCGTGGCCCTGTGTTCCTCCATCTCTATCTGGCCCTGTGTTCATCATCTCATACTGGCCCCTTTCCTCCATCTCCACTGCCCTGTGTTCCCATCCCATCTCCATCTGGCCCTGTGTTCCTCCATCTCCATCTGGCCCTGTGTTCCTCCATCTCCATCTGGCCCTGTGTGCCTCCATCTCCATCCATATATATCTGTGTGCAATGGGCATGACACACACACAGGATTGCAGGAAAAAACACACACATGCACGCGTGCACACACACACAGACAGACACAAACACACACACCTTCTCTCTCAGACAAGCACTCACTAAGAGGCAATATTAAACTCATGACACATGTTATGGTTGGCCACCGGGGACATGTTCACCATTCTCTCCAACTCTTATTAATGCAGTGTTGTTAGTTTGATTTAAATTCCTGACCATTAAGCCTAAATGGATGTGTGAACACGCCTCTGATAGTTTACATAATCCTTTTATGAATAAAAATCTACACTGAAATCTCTCAACCGCCAACAACATTCCTTATTCAGGAGATGATAAATATTCATTTGTACTCTCTCATACTTTTCCCAATTAGTTTGACTATGCATGGGATTTGAAATGGCGGGAAGCACGCAGTAGTTTTATAAAGAACCAGGGATAGTATGAGCCCTACAGATCGATATCATTACTAACATCCTCTGACATGGAACTAACTCAGGACGCTGAGGTACCCTCTTGAATGTACAGATTTGTATTCAAACCTTTATTTAACTAGGCAAGTCAGTTAACAACAAATTCTTATTTACAATGACGGCCTACTGGGGAACAGTGGGTTAATAATAGGGATAAGGGGGCAGTATTCGGAAATTCGGATGAATGATGTGCCCAAAGTAAACTGCCTGTTACTCAGGCCCAGAAGCTAGGATATGCATATAATGGATAGAAAACACTCTGATGTTTCTAAAACTGTTAAAATAATGTATGTGAGTATAACAGAACTGATATGGCAGGCAAAAACCTGAGGAGAATCCATCCAGAAATGTTTTTTTTTGAGGTCACAGGCCATTCAAATCCTTGTTTATGGGAGATTCAAATGAATACCTCCCATATTGCAGTTCCTATAGCTTCCACTAGATGTCAACAGTCTTTAAAAAGGGTTTCATGTTTGTTTTTTGAAAAATGACTTAGTAATTGTAGTTTTTCAAGGTGGCTCTCATTTAGGACTGTAGTCTTGTGCCGCGCGTGGATGAGGGTGCGCACTTCGTTATTTATCATACTACATTCCATCTTAAATTGTATTGTTTATTTACATATTAGGGTACCTGAGGATTGATTAGAAATGTTGTTTGACTTGTTTGGACGAAGTTTATTGGTAACTTTTGGGATTCCTTTGTATGCATGTTGAACGAGTGGAATGGGTGGATTACTGAATCAAACGCCAACTAAACTGACTTTTTGGGGATATAAAGAAAGACTTTATAGAACAAAACAACCATTTGTTGTGTAGCTGGGACCCTTGGGATTGCAAACAGAGGAAGATCTAAAATGTAAGTGATTTATTTTATCGCTATATTTCTGACTTTTTTGACGCCTCTGCTGGTTTGGAAAATGTTTTTAATGCTTTTGTGTGTGGGGCACTGTCCTCAGATAATCGCATGGTATGCTTTCGCCGTAAAGCCTTTTTGAAATCTGACAACGCGGTTGGATTAACAAGAAGTTAAGCTTTTAAACGATGTAAGACCCTTGTATGTTCATGAATGTTTAATATTACGATTTTTGTATTTTGAGGTGGGACGCTATCCCAAAGAAGTTTTAACTGCCTTGTTCAGGGGCAGAACAACAGATTTTTACCTTGTCAGCTCGGGGATTCAATCCAGCAACCGTTCGGTTACTGGCCCAATGCTCTAACCACTAGGCTACCTGCCACCCCAATAGATCCCTCTTCAATGTAAAGATATCCCTCTTCAACATAAATCAAATGAAATCAAATTGTATTTGTCATATGCGCCAAATTCAACAGGTGTAGGTAGACCTTACAGTGAAATGCTTACTTACAAGCCCTTAACCAACAATGCAGTTTTAAGAAAAAATAGTTAAGAAAATATTTACTAAAATAACACAATAATGAGGCTATATACAGAGGGTACCGGTACCGAGTAAATGTGCGGGGGTACAGGTTAGTCGAGGTAATGTGTACATGTAGGTAGAGGAAAAGTGACAATGCATAGATGATAAACAGCGAGTAGCAGCAGTGTAAAAACAAGGGAGGGGTCAATGCAAAAAGTCCGGGTGGTCATTGTTCAGCAGTCTTATAGAGGGTAGAAGCTGTCATGGAGCCTTTTGGACCTAGACTTGGCACTTCTGTACCTCTTGCCATGCAGTAACAGAGAGAACAGTCTATGACTAGGGTGACTGGAGTCTTAGACTATTTTTGGGGCCTTTTTCTGACACCGTCTAGTATATATGTCCTGGATGGCAGGAAACTTGGCCCCAGTGATGTATATCAAGCAGTTGCCATACCAAGCGGTGATGCAACCGGTCAGGATGCTCTCGATGATGCAGCTGTAGAACTTTTTGAGGATCTGGGGACCCATGACAAATGAGATTGCATCATCTTTGGATCTGTTGGGGCGGTACGCAAATTGAAGTGGTTCTAGGGTTCTGGGATGAGGGTGCTGGGCCATGACCAGCCTTTCCGACATGGGTGCTCTGTGGCGGTAGTCATTTAGGCAGGTTACCTCCGCTTTCTTGAGCACAGGAACTACGGTGGTCTGCTTGAAACACGTGGGTATTACAGACTCGGTCAGGGAGAGGTTGTAAATGTCAGTGAAGACACTTGCCAGTTGAGTACATGTCCTGGTAATCCATCTGGCCCCTTGTGAATGGTGACCTGTTTAAAGGTCTTGCTCACATCAGCTATGGAGAGCGGAATAGCTGGTGCTCTCATGCATGCTTCAGTGTTGTTTGTCTCGAAGTGGGCATAAAAGGCATTTAGCCCATCTGGTAGGCTCGCGTCGATGGGCCGCTCGTGGCTGGGTTTCCCTTTGTAGTCCGTAATAGTTTGAAAGCCCTGCCACATCCGATGAGCTTCAGAGTCGGTGTAGAAGGATTAAATCTTAGTCCGGTATTGACGCTTTGCCTGTTTGATGGTTCATCTGAGGGCATACCTAGCGGGATTACTTATAAGCGTCTGGATTAGTGTCCTTGAAAGCGGCATCTCTAGCCTTTAGCTCAGTGCAGATGTTGCCTGTATTCCATGGCTTCAGGTTGGGATATGTATGTATGGTAACTGTAGGGACGACATTGTTGATGCACATATTGATGAAGGCGGTGGCTGAGGTGGTAAGGTCCTCAATGCCATTTGATGAATCCTGGAACATGTTCCAGTCTGTGCTAGCAAAACAGTCCTGTGGCATAGCATCCGCATCATCCGACCACTTCCGTATTGAGCAAGTTTTTGCTTGTAAGCTGGAGATTTGCCAAATGGAGGACAAGGGAGAGCTTTGTACGCGTCTCTGTGTGTGGAGTAAAGGTGGTCTAGAGTTTTTTTCCTCTGGTTGCAGATGTGACATGCTAGTAGAAATGATGTAAAACAGATTTAAATTTGCCTGCATTAAAATCCCCGGCCACTAGGAGCGCTGCTTCTGGATGAGCGTTTTCTTGTTTGCTTATGGCCTCATACAGCTCGTTGAGTGGCCTTATACAGCTCGTTGAGTGGCCTTATACAGCTGGTTGAGTGGCCTTATACAGCTCGTTGAGTGGCCTTATACAGCTCGTTGAGTGGCCTTATACAGCTCGTTGAGTGGCCTTANATACAGCTCGTTGAGTGGCCTTATACAGCTCGTTGAGTGGCCTTATACAGCTCGTTGAGTGGCCTTACACAGCTCGTTGAGTGGCCTTATACAGCTCGTTGAGTGGCCTTATATAGCTCGTTGAGTGCGGCCTTAGTGCCAGCATCGGTTTGTGGTGGTAAATAGACGGCTACGAAAAATATAGGTGAAAACGCACTTGGTAGATAGTGTGGTCAACAGGTTATCATGAGGTACTCTACCTTAAGTGAGCAATACCTGGAGATACCTTAATATTAGACATCACGCACCAGCTGGTATTGACAAATAGACACACACCCCCACTGTTCGTCTTGCCGGACGTAGCTGTTCTGTCCTGCCGATGCACAGAAAACCCAGCCAACTATATATTATCTGTGTCGTCTTTCAGCCACGACTCGGTGAAACATAAGATTATACCGTTTTTAATGTCCCGTTAGTAGGATAGTCTCCAACGGAGCTCATCCAGTTATTCTCCAGTGATAGTAGAGGCTGGTTACACACTCGCCAACAGATTCTCACAAGGCACCCTGATCTCTTCTCCCTGTATTTCCTTAATTGCTGTGTGTCTGGGAGAAACATTACATAATTCGCATCAGACTCATTAATAAAGAAAATAATCTTTGTTCAATTTCAGGTGAGTAATCGCTATTCTGATATCCAGAAGTTCTTTTCGGTCATAAGAGACTGTAGCATCAACATTAGGCACAAAATAAGTTACAAACAATGTGAGAAAACACAATTGGTTAGGAGCCTGTAAAACGGCAGACATCCCCTCCGGCGCCAAGAGATATCCCTCTTCAATGTAAAGATATCCCTCTTCAATGTAAAGATATCCCTCTTCAATGTAAATATATGCTTCTTCAATGTAAATATATCCCTGTATATGGTCTAAGGATGAGATCTCAAAACAACACGATTAAACAAGGGGATTGATGCATCGAAATTCATTGCATGGATACAGCACCTCTTGTGCCATCACAAGAGTGGCGTTGTGGAGCCCCGGCACGGGGGAGAGAGGGGTGGCCGCCGCATGCGTCTGAATTCAGAGGCCCATGATGCAAGGAGGGGAGAGGAGGTGGCAGAGCAGGGAATCTGAGGACAGGTATGACACTAATTAGCAGTGTGGTAATGTATGCCAGTCACAGGGGGTCGAGCTGACAGAGGGAACTGCAGTAGACAACCCACCCTAGATGTTTAATCACAACACACACCACCAACACACACACAAACACACCACACACACACACCACACACACACCACACACACAGCCACATCACCACACACAACCACATGCGGACACCGCACACCACAACACACACCCGACACCGCGTCATGCGCTTCGGGCAGTTAACACCAATACTCTCCAAACCCCGCTGCCCTATATGCTCTAATGTTTATATGCAAAATGCTATCAGAGCATCTGTCACACAAACATCAACCCAACAAACCTCCCCCTTCCTCAAAATCCTTATTCCACTCCAACTCTCTCTCCCCTCTCCTTACCTTTCCCTCTTTCGACAAATCCATCACTGAAACAGATGACCCATCCTAGTGTGTACACCTTGTGTGGACGCTGCCACCATATTGATGGTATGGGGGAGGAACAAAGAGGAACAAGTTTTGGTGTTACTTGCTTCGTCAAGTAGAAAACACGTTAAAAGGTTCAAGATGGCGTCTGAATTGTCTCAGTTGTAACTAGCAGTGCTGCTGTTCAGAGTGAGAGGAAGAGAGAAAGATGAAAATCAATGTAGACAGACCCAGCAACAGACAGATCAATCTCTATCTATGCTCAGGACGTCATGTCCATTACAATGTCCCAAACAGCCATTAACCTGTCAGAGAAAGACCACCACACATTCTCTCACTCTCTCTCTAACACACACACACACACACACACACACACCTCAGTTTTTCTAAAGTTGATATCCAACTCCTATCTTTATTTCCAAATTCTAATTGTGCCGAAGGGCTCCAAGTCCCCATGTAAAGAATGACACTCCAGAGCAGTGGAGATTAACAGAGATTAGATGTGCAACTGGATCATATAACTGGAAGGGTTTCTCTTCTCTTCTGGCTGTTGTTGCGGCAGGCAGGCAGTTGGAAGGACAGCCACAGGGCTTGGCGTCTGTCTGTCTGCGTGAGAGAGAGGATTTGAATAACAGCCCTCTTTCCTTTTGACTGCCACATGGCTGCTATTCCTATGTCAACGTTTACAGCTCTATCATAGTGTGGTTAACAGATGTTCTATTTTCTCTTGTCCTATCTGTCTCTCGGGTAAAGTTTTTGAGAGCGTCTCTGTTATATCTTTCTTGTCTTGTTATAAAGTACTTGTGCCAGCCAAGAGTCTGGGCCAAGTGATCCTTGCCAACATTCTGACTAAACTGAACTTTATTACCCCCCCCCCACAAAAAAAAACAGCATGGAGGAGAGCCAACCTGACTGGAAAGTAACACAAATAAAGTCAGAAAGTTTTATCAACTGCAAGGTAATGTCACTTAAATGTGGATCATGTGAAGCTTAGAAGATACGGATCGTAATATGAAGGAAATTAGGGCTATTCAATAAAGCCTAAATTGACATATTCTTCACTCAGCATCAGCGACTAACTGACACAACTGTCTGAGCAAAAAGTCATTTTCCACGTCTGGTTCCAGGCGGCTTCAACACTGAGCTCCACCAATCAAATGTGAAGATAGTGAGACGTGAGGAGTAGAGTGATGAACTTCACTACAGTTGGATATTGGTATATATCTGATATATTTTCAGCGGGTCATGTTGTGTTGGTATCCTGACTAGTTGGAACCCGCACTAGAATATAAGAGAGAATGGTACATTTAAATTCAATTTCAATAAGGGAACATTACACTCTTAGAAAAAAGGGTTCCAAAGGGTTCTTCACCTGTCCCCATTAGGACCCTTTTTGGTTCAAAGTAGAACTCTTTTGGGTTCCATGTAGAACCTCCTGGGGAAGGGGTTCTACATGGAACTCAATAGAGGTATTCTACCTGGAACCAATTGGGCTCTACCTGGAACCAAAAAAGGTTCTTAAAACAGTTCCTATTGTAGACAGCCGAAGATCCCTTTTATAGGTTCTAGATAGCACCTTTTTTCTAAGAGTGTAAATGGTATCAGTATTTGGTTCCACATAGAACCATTTTGGGTTCCACATAGAACCGTGTTGGGTTCCATATAGAACCATTTTGGGTTTTGTAGTACCGTCTGTGGAAAGGGTTCTACATGGAACCCAAAAGGGTTCTTCAAAGGGTTCTCCTGTGGAGACAGCCGAAGAATCCTTTTATATTCTAGATAGCACCTTTTTTTCTAAGAGTGTAGGAACTAATGCTGAATTATTTGACACTATATACAATGTTCATAAATACACAATGCACAATAATTCACCATTGACACAATAAAATCTACAATATTTTTGGGGAACGATACAGAAGGTCCATAGAAAGGTCTCATACCTCCTCTACCCACCTCTCTCATTCCTTCTCCCTTTTCTCTCCCTACCTACAGTATGTTTCCATTTTCTGTCATATTCTTTCCGCACCCCTCAGAAAAGTTATTTCACAACCATACCACATTCCCTTTCTGTTTGACATTAGTTCCAGCGGATACTCTTTCTGAAATAAAAACTAAAAACACGTGTTAGAACTGTCAGAGGACAAAATTCAGACATTCGCCACAGATTTTCACTACGCCTTAATATTCACATCGAACTCAAACAGGGTGTGAGAAGTGGTGGAGTTCAGGGAATCTATAACAGATGACAGCTCTCTTAACCAATGATGTGTATTACAGGCAGACCCAAACCTTGCCCACAGAGAGTAGGCAGGACTAACACAGGCAGGCAGAGATGAACAGGTAACAAAAATCTCTCCTCTCTCTCTCTCTCTCTCTCTCTCTCTCTCTCTCTCTCTCTCTCTCTCTCTCAATTCAATTGACTTTATTGACATGGCAAGTTCATTATTACTTACATCTCTCTCTCTCTCTCTCTCTCTCTCTCTCTCTCTCCTCTCTCTCTCTCTCTTCTCTTCTCTCTCTCTTCTCCTCTCTCTCTCTCTCTCATCTCTCTCTCTTCTTCTCTCTCTCTCTCTCCTCTGCTCTCCACTCTCATCTCTCTCTCTCTCTCTCTCTTTCTCTCTCTCTCTTTTCTCTTCTTCTCTCTCTTCTCTCTCTCTTGTCTCGTCTCTTTTCTTTTCTCTCCTCTCTCTTCGTTCCTAGTCTAGTCTTCCTTGATTTAAGGGAATTTCTGTTAATAACACATGGACCTTATTTTGTCCT
>NC_036857.1:2385290-2389335 GCF_002910315.2 Salvelinus sp. IW2-2015 | reverse complement strand
TTGGTCAAAGTATCAATATCGAAAAATCAAAACAAGATATATATGTATATATATACTATATATAAGATACTATTAATATAAATAAATGTGGACCAACAGCAATAATAATAGTAGTAGTGGACATGGGTTACCATTAACAACAAACTACAACAACTATTAAGCAAACAACAATACATTAAACAACAGTAGTAGACCAGCTCAACATGACTGAAGAAGACACATGACCTGGGGCGTTGCACAAAAGAGATAGAATTAAAGAACTCCGCGGATAAATGAACTCAGCTGCAGCTCAATGAAGCCAAAGACATGTGCGTCCAGCTTAAATTGGTTGCACAAAGACCAAGCCAGGATGAGTCAGACACGATTCCATTAAGCCAGGTGAAACCAATCCTGGAATAGGTGCGCGCTCAACGGTCACTCAAATAACCCCCACACAGATCACAGATTAACTGATTTACCATGGCAACTAGAGCCGCGTATACTTTTCCCGTCGGAAGGCAACAAATCCTTATGGAGGCATACGAGGAGGTAAATATATAATTAAGCAGAAAGCAACACGCCACAGTGATAAAGCAAAGAGAAAAAGCGTGGCAAAGTATTGCAGACGCCCTGAATGCGTAAGGAGTGCACAATTACACACTCAAACCGCCTCCGCTGAAACATCACAATTACAATTCAAATATTTAATGGCACATCTCCAAAAATGCAGTTGTACTGTAATTATGAAACGGTTAAATTTTAATTGAAATGCACTGCAGATATGAGTTGAAATTGTGTAAAGTAACTCCATCACACTGTATAAAAGCTATGATACATTTTTTGATATCTTTTACTGAAAACAAGACAAAAATACCAAGTAATTTTATGCAGTCTGTGACCCATAAATTGTCGTGTGTGGGTGTGTGGTGTGATAAACATGAACGGGCCAAAACGAAGGCAGGCAGATCAAAACAGAACATCTGCAGAATGGTATGGTCCCTGACTAATATTTAACAAAGCAAAGCATATATTGTACCAGAAGGTGCCTGCTCACACATTGTCTGTATACTGTTTTAGCAGTGAAAAAGGAATACCCACAAGACAGGCACGGTGGTGGCGTCACAAAAGGCTGACCTTACCCAGCAGAGGACATGGCCTTGGAGCTAAATAAAGGACAGGCCCGTCTTAGAGGGATCCCTGGGGGGAAAGAGACGAGCATAGGTTCCTCCCAAGATGCCACCCGCTTCTATTCAAGGTATGTCCATTGCCATCTCTACATGGATACAACCACATTCATATTGAATCAATTTTGGACTGTCTGACTTTGGTTTACCTATTGCCTTGCGAGTGTCTGGCAGCACTGTGTTCCTGTTAGAGCCACCAGCACAAGCCAGACGATGCTGATCCAGCGGAGTACTCCATCAAAAGGCATACTGTAGGCCTGGCATTCTTGTCTACTAGCTTAACAAATGAATCCGATTAATGTGATTACGGGTGAAGCGCCCAGTGCAGCAGCAACAGCACTTGATGGACGATGATGAGAGGAGACCATCTCTCTGGATTCCAGAAGGCCATGAGGTATCATGTTAAGACTGTGAAGAGTACTATTTACTCTACAATGGTGAGGAGTCCTCATCAAAATCAAAAAATCTAATTTCTTTTACAGGACCCAGATGCTATTACAGTGGGAAAACCAGGCTGGCAACATAGTGCGTATTAATAAAAGGACACCACACCTTGCCAAATTCCAGCTGCGCTAATTGATTGTGTTCACAGGCTCACAAGCTATCAGAAAGTTGTATGGCAACCACCTCCGGCGCCAAAATAGAACTGGCAGACATAGACATTCAGTACAAGAACGAAAAAGATGGAAAATCTTGCACTGGAGGTCCGAAATAAAAAAGAGGACAATTAGGAAACTGGCCTTGAAATAAACAACTGAGAGGGAGGTGAGATATGCCTCAATGTACACTGTATGCAACTGAACACAAATGTATTAATCATTATTTTTCCTTTCCTCCCCCAGCTCCAAGAAGATGACACAGCTCAAAAATAAAAATTAGGATATTCTCGTAAAAGTCAAGTGAGCCATGACATATGAGCTCTTATTGTGAGACACAGGACGGTGCATCTTTAAGGTTTTTTTATTTTCCCAGCAATCAGACAACCAATCATCGTATATAGGCATCGCCCTCTTTTCCCACCCCCCAGCACCAGGTGTGCCACTAGCCTATATGAAGGCCCAAAATTGTGTGTTCCTTTTGCTGCATGACATGGCATGCCCATTCGCGGAGATGTGGTGGATGAAGAAGCACTTGTGCTGAGGAGAGCCTTCAGGCGAGAAAGGGTCTTCAGGGCGACGCGGTTGGACCCACTGGCCTTCCCTGATGACCATCTATATGAAAGATACAGGTTTCTGCAGATGGCATCAGTATCAATGCAGACTACTGGTCCCAGGATAAAGCACCGCACTGCACGAGGCCAATGCACTGAGTGTGGAGAAGCAAATGGTTTGTGTGGCCTTGCGCTTTTTGCTAGGGGAGCCTTCCTGTACTCAGTGGGGGATGCAGAACAGCCCTGAACAAAGGCCACAAGTTGTCCGCACGAATCAAGGCGATGTGTGTCTGGCTATCAAAGCACACATTAGCTCCAGTAGATACACAGGCCTCCTGAGAAAGCTTTTATGAGGCTCTTAGAGCTGATTAGCACTAATGTTTATACCCCGCTGTCTTCTTGCCAACCCTGTTGCCCGGGGAGCACTTTGGGGAGCTCTAATCAATAACAAACAGAACCCCCTAATCAGAGGTCATGTATTAACCCCTTAGTGAACAATGAAGGAAGACAAAGGGAAAGAGCATTGCTTTAAAGGCAATGTAAGTTCAAAGGTACGAATGGGGAACAGAAGCCAAGAAGCGTTTCTCTACTGACGGTACACCAGCTAAATTATAAGTACGGACAGAGCGTCTACTTGTTTGTGAACACATGCCAATTAGCCCAAACTACAACTTAAACTATGCAGTCGAGACTTTTATAAGTCAGTGTGAGTGGTGTCGTAGAAATCACCACCAGGGACACCTGAAGTCAATATTAAATGGATCATTCTTTATGATGAGTGAGCTGGTGAGGTTCCAACACACTTAGTGCACCATAGTGAACCATTGTCAACAGAACCCATGGTACTGACACATGTTCAGCAGCATCGTGGATGAGGGTTGACAACAGAATTTGGCATTCCACAGGACGAATCATACTCCAGCTCTGACATTGGCTGTAATTGCTTTTTTTTTTTTTTTGATTTGCCGTTCACCGTACACCGTACACCGTGCACATTACCCTGCTCTGGCTTTTTAACATGAGTCTGCGCCAAACATTCAAAGAGGGTTTGGAAGGGGATCACGGCTTCACACCTCCGGCCAATCACCAATTACAGGTTCTGTTGTTATTTCAACCTGACAAAGTCCGGGGGGGGTGGGCAGTCCAATCCAGTTCAGAACAACTTGCTAATTGATTCGATAAATTGACAAGACATTTTTGATTACGAGTGGACTCTTGAATGAGACATTACCCTTCGTGTCACACAACTGTGAGAAGAAGCAGCGCTACAGACTGAGGTAGAAGCCTGAGGACACACAGCAGGTCGACATCGATACCTCTCAGGAGGCTGAGATAAGTGACTTGTATCTCCTTAATAGACTTTAACACTCAGGATTGTGGGTAGTTCATCTTCCTGATAAAAGACAAGGCCTATTGCAGTGGGCATTGATCACCTGATGCTGAGCCCGTTTGTGTGGAGGTGATGGCTGGGCCGTTATAACACATGGCCTCAGTCACGGACACTGTTTGTTAAACAGGGGAAAAGGAAGCATTTCACTGTTCGTCTACACCCGTTGTTATGACGCATGTGACAAATATAATTTGACTGATTGAAGCAAAAGAGACAGAGAGCCTTTGAAAATGGCATCATCTCCTGAGTGAAGCTTCATGGGCTCTGTCAGAACTAACACGCCACGTCCACATCACACAAAGCCACACAGGCATCAGTACTCAGTGTCCATCGCACCCCCTT
>NC_036857.1:2378748-2384792 GCF_002910315.2 Salvelinus sp. IW2-2015 | reverse complement strand
TACTTTTGGTGATATTTGCTTTTTAAGCTGCAGCACTAGGGGGCTTAGCTGTCCTCACTCTGGGTTTGGCAGTGCCAGGGCAGGATTAAGATTCCCCGTTCAGGATGTGAACCTGGCGATGGCAAGAGGACAAATGGGTCTGCAGGCATTCTGTGCTGCTGGAACAACAAAAATATCTTTATCTCCATAGGTGAGTCGACGTTCCTTTGTTTGCCATGACAACGGGGGACAGGGCACATACTGTGAAGAACAAGGCCAACAAGAAGCTGCTGTTCTCTTCTGCTCCTCCTGCTGATGTGGTGCTGATGGCACATTGCCCCTATGATTGTTTCTGACCAGGCTAAATGTCTCCTCTGGCTGAGGTTCTGCAGTGGGTACTATGTTTTATACATTCAGGAAATAACGCTAAACTCACACAGACTGGACGGGTCTCTCTCACCAAAGGTTAGCTGGATCTGTTCCAGAACCCTGCATGGTTGTGACAACTTCAGGACTGTTAATTAACCACATTTTTTACCCTTTTTTGACATTGTTGAAACATTTTAGCGGTGTGGTTTAGCAGACGAAACACACGGTCTGCTTTGCCTGCTAAACCATTATGTGGTCGGTCAGGAGGAGAGAGGTGCTACCTGCAAATGTATTCAGTTAATTAGCCAATTAAACTAATCGAGTTAATGTGGAGCTGTCAGGACTGGCTTTGAGGTTTGAACTTGAAGGGAAGCAAAAAATAAGTTAAACCATTTTTGTAAGGAAACATTCTTGGTGGTTTATGGTGCTTTAAATGCCAGTTAGTGGCCTAAGACCCTGTCAGAAAGGGATATTGTGCTCATTAAAGAGAGAAATTACAGAATTGTATGCATTCAGAGGCGGGAAGTAATGCAGCTGGACTTATGGATCCAGACCAGAGGAGGCTGGTGGGAGCAGTTATAGGAAGACGGGCTCATTGTAATGGCTGGAATGGAATAAATGGAACGGCTGCAGCTTATCCTATTTCCCATGATTCCCTTCTAACACTTAGATCACTTAGGGAGTGACCGTTATTTATAATAAAGGTTACTTGGAGAAAACCGGACCTCTCCGAAATGAAAATGGATTACCCTCCCTTCAGCTAAATATATTTTACCTAAACCCTCCATGAACGCATAAAAAAATAAAAAATAAAAAATAAAAGTGATCCTCCACTATACCCAAAATAATAATTAAAACATAAAGTAGATAGCAGAGAACATATCTACCATCTGGTCCTCACTTCTTGGACAGACCAGAGCATTAGATATGTCGTTTAAGAAACTGTTCCTCGTCCTGTAACCATTACATGGCAATGCAGGAACTTTGATAGCGCACAAGGCTGCGGGCCAGAAGATTGTGGGTTTCTCAGACCACCGTGGACAAGAGTAGGGGTGGAAAGATCTCCTTTATGTTGAAAGCATTGCATGAATCTATCATCGTATTTGCAGGTCTGAGAAAAATGTAGCCTAACGTTGTCTGTCAAACAGGTCGGCCTACCTCTTAAATAGGAAGAAATAGACTCCAACACAAAGCCCTCTTGTTGTTAGTAAAGTCTAATTAAAATGAAGAAGTTTGAAATAAATTTGTCCTACTCGAATTTGCCTACTTTCAGCACCACGAGCTGTCCATTTCTGATTGATTGTGTCATGGCTGTTGCTTCAAGTTTCAGCACCACAATGTAATTTACTCAAATCTGGCTTATTGTGAGGTCAATAACTCTGATAAATACATCATGGGAAAGAAACATGTTGTTTTTAATAAAAATTAATTATAGTAGTAGCAGGCTACCCTCCGGCACTCCTTCTCGCTCTCCTCGAACTGAACAGAACAAGGCTATACGCTAGACCATGCAAGATAGTGATTTTTTTTTGGGGGGGGGGACTAAACCTAATCAACAACAACAAACCGGAAGAAACCTTTGACTGTCCTCCTGAACTGCCACTGTAGCCCTACACAGCACAGTCATTGGTTAAGCAGCACACAAAAAAGTTGTGATCAGCAAAAGCAGAGCAGGCAGGGGATCAGGGTTGGAAGGTCCATTGCAGTGTGTAATGCAGCCTAGTTTTATTTACACCATCCCAGCAGCTACCTTATATAAATATAACTTTTCCTCTATGCTTCTCAGAGCATGCACTTTGTAGCCTATAGGCTATGGATCATTTGATTGAGACCACACTAAATAGCCTATAGGCTATGGATCATTTTACTGAGACCACACTAAATAGCCATATAGGCTATGGATGCATTTTATAGACCACACTAAATAGCCCTATAGGCGATGATAACTTTTACTGAGACCACACTAATACCATATAGTATGGATCATTTGATATGAGACACACTAAATAGCTATAGGCATGGATCATTATTTACTAGACCATAAGCCAACTTGATAATTGAGAATCAAATATTAGGCTATGGATCATTTTAACTGAACCACACAAAAATACATATAAGGGGGGCTTTATGGATTCAAAATTTTTTTGACTGACAAACTAAAATAGCCTATAGGCTATGGATCATTATTGACAGACCACACTAAATTAGCATTAGGCTATGGATCATTTTACTGAGACCACACTAAATAGCTATAGCTATGATCATTTTACTGAGACACGCACTAAATAGCCTATAGGTATGGATATTTTACTGAAAGCCACACTAAATAGCATATAGGCTATGGAGATTTACAGGTTTAAAGACACACTAAATACGCTTATAGGCTATGGATCATTTTGACTGAGACCACACTACAATAGCCTATAGGCTAGTATCATTTGACTGAGACCACAACTAGGTGATTATGAGGACACTGATACCAAGGCTATGGATGATTTACTGAGACCACACTGGAATAGCCTAATCAGCTATGATCATTTTACTGAGACCACACTGAAAGCCTATAGCTAATGCGATAATTTTACTGAACCACACTAAATAGCCTATATCCACGTTATAATTCGTGTGCACAGCGGAGAATCGAGCAGAGGCAGGGGCCATCGAGCACACATCGATATTAGCCTAACAGCAACTCAATCTAAAACACAGAGAAATATTGACATTCATCAATTACAAATGACATGACCCTCCCCAGGACCTAGATCTTAAACAATACTAAACCCTCCCCAGACTAATCTTTAACCAAATACTAAACCTCACCAGGACTAGAGTTAACAATACTACACCCCCCCAGGACTAGATCTAACAATACTGAAACGCCTCCCCAGACTAGATGTTAACAATACTAAACCCTCCCCAGGACTAATCTTAACAATACTTAATAACGCCTTCCCAGGACTAGATCTTAACAATACAAACCCTCCCCAGGCACTAGATGTAACAATACTAACCGCTCGCAGGACTAAGATCTTTACAATACTAAACCATCCCCAGGACTAGATCTTAAACAATACTAAACACTCCCCAGACTAGATCTTAACAATACTAAACCTCCCGCAGACTAATCTTAACAATAACTAAACCCTGCCCCAGGACTAGATCTTAACAATACTAAACCCTCCCAGGCTAGATCTTAAACCAATACTAAACCGCTCCCCAGACTAGATCGGTAAACAATACTAAAACCTCCCAGACTAGATCTTAACAATACTAAACCCCTCCCCCAGGACTAGATCTTAACAATACTAAACCGTCCCCTTGACTGAAATGGAAAAAGATGACGCCTCCCCATCGTCGCTCCATGTAACCTTGCTTGTACATTTCCATCCATCCCTTACAA
Source organism: Salvelinus sp. IW2-2015 (assembly GCF_002910315.2). NCBI lineage: Eukaryota > Metazoa > Chordata > Actinopteri > Salmoniformes > Salmonidae > Salvelinus > Salvelinus sp. IW2-2015. Next base: position 2,381,044 of record NC_036857.1, on the reverse strand, counting down.
ACCCTCACAACCTGGCTGCAGCTTACTCCCCATGTCCCTTTTTCCCTTAGAACACTTGTTAAAAACCCTCACCACACCTGGCTGCATCTTACCCCATGTCCCTGTTTCCCCTTAAACACTTGTTAAACCCTCACACACCTGCTCAGCTTACCCCATGTCCCTTTTCCCTAGAACACTTGTTAAACCCTCACACACCTGCGCGAAGCTTATCTCCATGTCCCTTGTTTCCCTTAGAACACTTGTTAAACCCTCACACACCTGGCTGCATCTTACTCATGTCCCTTGTTTCCCTTAGAACACTTGTTAAAACCCTCACACACCTGCGCTGAAGCTTATCTCATGTCCCTTGTTCCCTTAGAAATTAAATGAGACCGCACACTCTAGGAGCTCAGAGCTCAAAAATATTTAATTTACCAACGTTTCGACAGGCAAGCTGTCTTCATCAGGGTACAATCACAGACACTGCGGGATGACTCGTTTATATAGTGTCAAGACACACCGGTGTCTGTAATCATGGCCAAGAGTGGCCTAATATCATTGGTTAATTTCTCAAATATTAAAATGGCATAGAAAGAGCAGCATACAATAAATACAAATGGATAGCATACGATTATAGACTCACTTAAGACCACACAAGCCCACAAACAACCACAATGTCAAAGTCACAACAATCACAGCAATCACAAGAATGGCTTCAGATCAAAGTCCACGTTGAGACCGAAGGGAGCAAGGGTCTTTAAGTTAAAGATCCAAGCAGCCTCTCCTTGTTTCCCTTAGAACACTTATAACCAGGGTTGGGAAGGTTACCATCTAAATGTAATATGTTACAGTTACTAGTTACCTGTCCAAAATTGTAATCAGTAACATAACTTTTGGATTACCCAAACTCAGTAACATTATCGGATTACTTTCCGTTACTTTTGAATTACTTTCCCCTTAAGAGGCATTAGAAGAAGACAAAAAGGATCCATGAAACGCATTCATGTCATGAAAGTGGTGTCTGACTTGAACAAAACTTAAACTTCTGACGTTTTTCAATGCTGATTGAACAGAAAGGTGTTATAATGTTGTTGTTTTTCCCGCGAACATCCTTCTGAATTTGAAAGTAARCTAAAAAGTAATCATACAGTTTTTCAAAAGTATCTGTAATCTGAMWACAATATTTTTGCTGGTAACGTAACTGATTACAGTTACAGTTATTTTGTAATCAGATTACAGGTTACTCRCCAACCCTGCTCACAACAATTGTTTCCGTTCTTAGCTCCATCTATCTTGTCCTTTTTACTAGCTCGTCCTTTCTATGACTGTCTATGACATTTTGTTATACATGGTGTTTTTAAAATCCCCTCCTGTCAGGCCTGAGCTAAATTAAATCTGGACTTGGTTTCCTCCATCGTAATCGCTCCTCTTTCACCCCAGCTGCCAAACTACCCCTGATTCAGATGACCATCCTYCCCATGCTAGATTACGGAGATCGGGAGGTAAGGGTGCTCTCGAGCGGCTAGATGTTCTTTACCATTCGGTCATCAGATTTGCCACCAATGCGCCTTATAGGACACATCACTGCACTCTATACTCCTCTGTGAACTGGTCATCTCTGTATACATGTTGCAAGACCCACTGGTTGATAATTATTTATAAAACCCACTTAGGCCTCACTCCCCCCTATCTGAGAAATCTACTGCAGCCCTCATCCTCCACATACAACACCCGTTCTGCCAGTCACATTCTGTTAAAGGTCCCCAAAGCACACACATCCCTGGGTTGCTCCTATTTGATCTCAATCTCTTCATTCAAAGACTCAATCACGGACACTCTTACTGACAGTTGTGGCTGCTTTGCGTGATGTATTGTTGTCTCTACCTTCTTGCCCTTTGTGCTGTTGTCTGTGCCCAATAATGTTTAAACCCTGTTTTGTGCTGCTGCTATGTTGTGTTGCTACCATGTTGTTGTCATGTTGTGTTGCTACCATGCTGTGTTGCTGCCTTGCTATGTTGTCGTCTTAGGTCTCTCTTTATGTAGTGTAGTCTCTCTTGTAGTGTAGTCTCTCTTTAATCCAAGCCCCCATCCCCGCAGGAGGCCTTTTGCATTTTTGGTAAGCCGTCATTGTAAATAAGAAWTTGTTCTTAACTGACTTGCCTAGTTAAATGAAGGTTAAATAAATATAAATCATTAAATAAAAACTCTCCTCTCCAGTCTGCCTGAGCTAACTCTCCTCTCCAGTCTGCCTGAGCTAACTCTCCTCTCCAGTTGGGCCTGAGCTAACTCTCCTCTCCAGTCTGCCTGAGCTAACTCT
>NC_036857.1:2366395-2370978 GCF_002910315.2 Salvelinus sp. IW2-2015 | reverse complement strand
TCTGCCTGAGCTAACTCTCCTCTCCAGTCTGCCTGAGCTAACTCTCCTCTCCAGTCTGCCTGAGCTAACTCTCCTCTCCAGTCTGCCTGAGCTAATCGTCACAGTTCTGCTTCAACTGGACGTGAACATCCTTTTACTCCACTGTAAGCTCTGACAGTGAACACACCGTGGAGGCCACTGAGAGACAGTGATGACCAGACAGAGAACCAGATCTCCACAAAAGTGTTTCAAAACTACAGTTATTCTTAGTCCACTGAATGTGGACCGGTATGGTGTTCTCATCAGGGTTGAAAACTGGGCTAACTCCAAGATGGCTTCCCCTCTGGAGAGGCACAGAGAAAGTTCAGCTCAACATTTATCAAAGTAGGCACGAACTCGCCGTGACATGGACTATACAACATCACTACCAGGTTGGGTCAGTAGGGAAATGCCCCGAAAAAAAATGGGCTTATAAAATATTTGTGATGTGCCAGTTGATGTTGTAATCATTGTCTCAACATTTAGCTGTTGATTTAGCCTAAAAAATCCTGCCATCCTCTTATTTGAAAACCAATGTGTTTCATTCAGTCATCTTAAAGATTCTCTGAGTTGCAGCTAATGGACTCCACACGTGTCTTTCTGTCTTCACAGACACATGTAGACTGACTTATTTTCCTTACAGGGGTCGGTCAAAATGCTCACGACAAGAAGACTTTAATACGTTCTCTGAATAATTAATTTCCTACGCTAAATGATTTAGTGTTCTCAGTTACAGTAGGAGAGTTTGGTAGAATCAGGAAGTGATGAGGTGATATGACTATATAGACTAGACCTAGATCATAGAGACCATGAATCCAGATAATAACCCGCCAGAGAACCTGAGGGGGGTTGAAACTGTGGACATTTTTAAAAGAGATCTTAAAACACATCTTTTTAGTTTTGCTTTTCCTCGGGGTGCTTTTTAGTTGTTCAAATTGTTATTGTAATTCTCTCATGTTTGCTGTGTAGTAAATATTATCAGTTTTTATTGTAATTCTCTCATGTTTGCTGTGAAGTAAATATTTCAGTTTTTATTTTCATTGTTTTTATTCGTGTTTTCTTCTTCTTGTGAAGCACATTGCGTTGCATTCCATGTCTGAAATCTGCTGTATAAATAAAGCTTGATTTGATGCCTTTCATGGTTGTTATAACTGAACAATACACAACATGACCAAAAGTATGTGGACACCTACTCGTCAAACATCGCATTCCAAAATCATGGGCATTAATATGGAGTTGGTTCCCCCTTTGCTGCTATAACAGCCTCCACCCTTCTGGGAAGACTTTCCACTAGATGTTGGAACATTGATGCGGGGACTTGCTTCCATTCAGCCACAAGAGCATTAGTGAGGTCGGGCACTGATGTTGGGCGATTAGGCCTGGCTCACAGTCGGTGTTCCAATTCATCCCAAAGGTGTTCGATGGGGTTGAGGTCAGGGCTCTCTGCAGGCCAGTCAAGTTCTCCCACACTGATCTCAACATAATACTTCTGTATGGACCTCACTTTGTGCACAGGTGCATTGTAGCCTAGTGGTTAGAGCGTTGGGCCAGTAACCGAAAGGTTGCTAGATCTAATCCCCGAGCTGACAAGGTAAAAGTCTGTCGTTCTGCCCCTGAACAAGGCAGTTAACCCACTGTTCCTAGGCCGTCATTGTAAATAAGAATTTGTTCTCAACTGACTTGCCTAGTTAAATAAAGGTTACATTTAAAAAATTGTCATGCTGAAACAGACACACACACCACAACTGACCTTAACACTAATGTATTTAGATAGGTGTGGCATTTCAAAAGCAGTTCTGGTGACATTTTGGATACATTCATACTGATGCCCATTGGGCCATTACCATGTCACTGTTGTAATTATATCCTGCATACAACCACACGAACAGTCCAGTCCTGCTATCTCTCCCTCCACATTGTGTCTAATTAGGCCTTACAGAACATGATTCATGAGCAACAATGGCAGGTAGGTCTGACGTTGGACCTGACTGTTTCATTTAGGGAACAAAGTGAGGCTCACTTGGCTGGGTTGTGTTTGGCATACTAACACACCAGCCGTAGCTATTTCACGCTATTTCACTCATTTACAGAGCTCATTCACAGAGCTCATTCACAGAGCTAATTCACAGAGCTCATTCTCAGAGCTCATTCCCAGAGCTCATTTACAGAGCTCATTCACAGTGCTTCCATTCCACAGAGCTTCATTCACAGAGCTCATTCACAGAGCTCCAGGCTGCTTGGATATGTACACAATGCAGTAAGAAAGAGAATGCATACATTACAATAGCGATTCAGTGGCAACTCATTTCAAACAGGAGTTAAACAAACTGTCCATGCGGGATATCCAGGAACACTAATGAACACAGAAACAAGGCTCTGTTTATTTCTTCAACACAGAAATATGTATTATGTTGTTGACGTTTCTCCTAAAAGATATTCAGGAGTACCCCAGAGTCATTCTCAAATCTAGCTACGACGAACGTGGTTATGTGGCTGTTTCGGTGAAGTCAGATCATGCCCGTTTTAAAAACGTCACAATTAACGGCTCTAGTCTTCCTCCACACTTCTGCAAAGCTTATGTAACACGAGCCCCTGATTCCCCCCGTCGTAACCTCACAGTGCAGCGCAGACTAGCTTGTGCCCCAGACCTGCCTAACTAGTAACCTGGCCATAAACAGCAGTGACTCAGGTGCCAGACAGGACTAAGCACCCAACGAGTCAGGTGCCAGCAGAGCTGTGTGAAACCACAGAGAAGACTGGCGCCTCCGTCTCAACACAGAAGACTGTGTGTGTGTGTGTGTGTGTGTGGTTGTGTGTTGGTGGTGTGTGAGAGAGAGAGAGAGAGATGGGACCAGCTCAATTCAATAATATTCTATGCTTTATTCAGTTATATAATCGTAACAAACAGATTTCACTTTTTACATATCTTTCAAATATCAAAAGGGGACTGATGTGTGTACTATACTGCTGTATGGTCTATAGTGCTGTGTGTTCTATACTGCTGTGTGTTCTATACTGCTGTGTTCTATACTGCTGTGTGTTCTATACTGCTGTGTGTTCTATACTGCTGTGTGATCTTATACTGCTGTGTGTTCTATACTGCTGTGTGTTCTATACTGCTGTGTGTTCTATACTGCTGTGTGTACTATACTGCTGTGTGTTCTATACTGCTGTGTGTTCTTATACTGCTGTGTGTTCTATACTGCTGTGTGATCTATACTGCTGTGTTCTATAGTGCTGTGTGTTATGTTCTGCTGTGTGTTCGTATACTGCTGTGTATCTATACTGCTGTGTGATCTATACTGCTATGGGTTATGTTAGTGCTGTGTGTTGTCTATACTGCTGTGTGTTCATTACTCTGTGTGTTCTATTCTGCTGTGTGTTCTATACTCTGTGTGTATACTGCTGTGTGACTATACTGCTGTGTGTTCTATACTGTGTGTGTTCTATACTGCTGTGTGTTCTATACTGCTGTGGTGGTCTATACTGCTGTGTGATCTATACTGCTGTGTGTTCTATACTGCTGGTGTGTTCTATACTGCTGTGTGGTTCTATACTGCTATGGGTTATGTAGTGCTTGTGTGTTCTATACTGCCCTGTGTTCTATACTGCTGTGTGATGAAGCATAAGATGAATGTAATGTGGGATTCATTTTTACTGTCAGAGAATTGCCACACAGGTTTTCATTAAGAAGAAATATCATTGTTCTTGTCACTCGCTTCCCATCAGAAGCAAAGAGCCAGGGAGAGTAGAGGCAGAGTAGTATCAGGCATGTTTTAATAGACAGGGAGAGTTAAAGAGGAGAGTAGGTATCAGGCATGTTTTAATAGACAGGAGTAAGAGGGAGAGTAGGTATAGGCATGTTTAATAGACAGGGAGGGTAAGAGCGAGAGTAGGTATCAGGCATGTTTTAATAGACAGGGAGAGTAAGAGGAGAGTAGGTATCAGGCATGTTTTAATAGACAGGGAGAGTAAGAGGGAGTAGTAGGTATCAGGCATGTTTTAATAGACAGGGAGAGTAAGAAGCGAGAGTAGGTATCAGGCATGTTTTAATAGACAGGAGAGGGTAAGAGGGAGAGAGTATCAGGCATGTTTTAATAGACAGGGAGTTAAGAGCGGAGTAGTAGGTATCAGGCATGTTTTAATAGACAGGAGAGTAAGAGGGAGAGTAGGTATCAGCATGCTTTAATAGACAGAGGGAGTAAGAGGGAGAGTAGGTATCAGGCATGTTTTTAATAGACAGGGAGAGTAAGAGGGAGAGTAAGGTATCAGGCATGTTTTAATAGACAGGGAGAGTAAAGGGAGAGTAGGTATCAGGCATGTTTAATAGACACGGAGAGTAAGAGGGAGAGTAGGTATCAGGCATGTTTTAATAGACATGGGAGAGTAAGAGGGAGAGTAGGTATCAGGCATGTTTTAATAGACAGGGGGAGTAAGGGAAGAGGTAGGTATCAGGCATTTTTAATAGGACAGGGAGAGTAAGAGGAGGGAGTAGGTATCAGGCATGTTTTAATAGACAGGAGAGTAGAGGGAAGTAGGTAATCAGGCATGTTTTAATAGAACAG
>NC_036857.1:2360828-2363429 GCF_002910315.2 Salvelinus sp. IW2-2015 | reverse complement strand
ACAGAGCTCATTCACAGAGCTCATTCACAGAGCTAATTCACAGAGCTCATTCTCAGAGCTCATTCCCAGAGCTCATTTACAGAGCTCATTCACAGCGCTCATTCACAGCGCTCATTCACAGAGCTAATTCACAGCACTCATTCACAGAGCTCATTCACAGAGCTCATTCACAGAGCTCATTTACAGCGCTCATTCACAGAGCTCATTCACAGTGCTCATTCACAGAGCTCATTCACAGAGCTCATTCACAGAGCTCCAGGCTGCTTGGATATGTACACAATGCAGTAAGAAAGAGAATGCATACATTACAATAGCGATTCAGTGGCAAACTCATTTCAAACAGGAGTTAAACAAACTGTCCATGCGGGATATCCAGGAACACTAATGAACACAGAAACAAGGCTCTGTTATTCTTCAACACAGAAATATGTATTATGTTGTTGACGTTTCTCCTAAAAGATATTCAGGAGTACCCCAGAGTCATTCTCAAATCTAGCTACGACGAACGTGGTTATGTGGCTGTTCGGTGAAGTCAGATCATGCCCGTTTTAAAAACGTCACAATTAACGGCTCTAGTCTTCCTCCACACTTCTGCAAAGCTATGTAACACGAGCCCCTGATTCCCCCCGTCGTAACCTCACAGTGCAGCGCAGACTAGCTTGTGCCCCAGACCTGCCCTAACCAGTAGCCTATAGTAACCTGGCCATAACAGCAAGTGTACTCAGGTGCCAGACAGGACTTAAGACACCATGAGTCAGGTGCCGCAGAGCTGTGTGAAACCACAGAGAGAGACTGGCGCTCCGTCTCAACACAGAAGACTGTGTGTGTGTGTGTGGTGTGTGTGGTGTGGTGTGTGTGTGTGTGTGAGAGAGAGAGAGAGAGATGGACCAGCTAATTCAATAATATATCTATGCTTTTATTCAGTTTATATAATCGTAACAAACAGATTTCACTTTTTCATATCTTTCAAATATCAAAAGGAGACTGATGGTGTGTACTATACTGCTGTATGGTCTTAGTGCTGTGTGTTCTATACTGCTGTGTGTTCTATACTGCTGTGTGGTTCTATACTGTGTGTGTTCTATACTGCTTGTGTTTCTAATACTGCTGTGTGTTATACTGCTGTGTGTTCTATACTGCTGTGTGTTCTAGTACGCTGTGGTGTGTCTATACTGCTGTGTGTACTATACTGCTGTGTGTTCTATACTGCTGTGTGTTCTTATACTGTGGTGTTCTATACTGCTGTGTGATCTATACTGCTGTGTGTTCTATAGTGCTGTTGTTATGTTCTGCTGTGTGTTCTATCTGCTGTGTGATCTATACTGCTGTGTGATCTATCGCTATGGTTGTTATGTGTAGTGCTGGTGTTTTTCTATACTGCGTGTGTTCTATCGACTGCTGTGTGTTCTATATGCTGTGCTGCTATACTGCTGTGTGATCTATACTGCTGTGTGATTATAGCTGTGTGTTCTATCCTGCTGTGTGTTCTATACTGCTGTGTGTTCTATACTGCTGTGTGGTTCTATATCTGCTGTGTGAGTCTATACTTGCTGTGTGTTCTAATACTGCTGTGTGTGTTATCTATACTGCTAGTGTTGTTCTATAGCTGCTATGGCTTTATGGTAGTGGTGTTCTACTGCCCTGTGTTCTATACTGCTGTGTGATGAAGCATAAGATGAATGTAATGTGGGATTTCTTTACTGTCAGAGAATTGCCACACAGGTTTTCATTAAGAGAAATATCATTGTTCTTGTCACTCGCTTCATCAGAGCAAAGAGCCAGGGAGAGTAAGAGGCAGAGTAGTATCAGGGCATGTTTTAATAGACAGGGAGAGTAAGAGGAGAGTAGGTATCAGGCATGTTTTAATAGACAGGAGTAAGAGGGAGAGTAGGTATAGGCATTTTTTAATGAACAGGAGTAAGAGCGAGAGTAGGTATCAGGCAATGTTTTAATAGACAGGGAGAGTAAGAGGAGAGTAGCTATCAGGCATAGTTTTAATAGACGGAGAGTAAGAGGGAGAGTAGCGTATCAGGCATGTTTTAATAGACAGGGAGAGTAAGAGCGAGAGTAGGTATCAGGCATGTTTTAATAGACAGGAGGGTAAGAGGGAGTAGGTATCAGGCATGTTTTAATAGACAGGGAGTAAGAGCGAGAGTAGGTATCAGGCCATGTTTTTATAGACAGGGAGAAGTAAGAGGAGAGTAGGTATCAGGCATGCTTTAATAGACAGGGAGGGGTAAGAGGGAGAGTAGGTATCAGGCATGTTTTTAATAGACAGGAGAGTAAGAGGGAGAGTAGGTATCAGGCATGTTTTAATAGACAGGGAGAGTAAGAGGGAGGTAGGGTATCAGGCATGTTTAATAGACAGGGAGAGTAAGAGGAGAGTAGGTATCAGGCATGTTTAATAGACATGGAGAGTAAGAGGGAGAGTAGGTATCAGGCATGTTTTAATAGACAGGGAGAGTAAGGGAAGAGTAGGTAATCAGGCAAATCTGTTTTTAATAGGACAGGGAGAGTAAGAGGAGAGTAGGTATCAGGCATGTTTTAATAGACAGGAGAGTAAGAGGGAGGAGTAGGTATCAGGCATGTTTTAATAGACAG
>NC_036857.1:2341631-2356797 GCF_002910315.2 Salvelinus sp. IW2-2015 | reverse complement strand
ATGTTTCCTGGCTGTTCGGGCCCTACCACCACTACCTACTGTATACCTGCTCCAACCTGACAGCTATAAAGAGGAGCAGGCAACATGCCAGCAAGAGGCCTCAAGTCGCCGCTGGTCTAGTGTCATGGTCATACCATCAGAAATGTTTCCTGGCTGTTCGGGCCCTACCACCACTACCTACTGTATACCTGCTCCAACCTGACAGCTATAAAGAGGAGCAGGCAACATGCCAGCAAGGAGCCCTGTAAAATTGCCATGAAAACTAATTTGCCCCATGACTGAGCTGCTTATGAACAAGCTTGGAAACAGAAATCAAAGCCAGGAGCTGTAGCATTTAGGCTAATTACTGTTGCAGCAAGCCAGAGGATAGTACACAGTGTTCCATGGGTACAAACACAAAGTGGTCTCAGAGCACTTCATATTATTCTGTACGTAAATCCGAGGCACTCCATTTAGTGTACAGTGGAGGCTGCAGAGAGGAGGACAGCTCATAATAATGTCTGGAATGGAGTGAATGGAATGGTATCAAACACATCAAGACGTCGTTTCCATCTGGTTGATACCATTCCATTGACTCAATTCCAGACATTATTATGAGCGGTCCTCCCCTCAACAGCCACCACTGATTTAATATTATATGTTATGTTTTGTATGGTATGTATTAATTTGTGGATGTCCATCATCCGTTTCGTATGATATGTTATGAATTACAATATGTATGATATGTTATGAATTACAATATGTATGATATGTTATGAATTACAATATGTATGATATGTCACGAATTACAATATGCATGATATGTTATGAATTACAATATGTATGATATGTTACGAATTACAATATGCATGATATGTTACGAATTACAATATGTATGATATGTTACGAATTACAATTTGTTGTGGCTAACGTTAGCTAGGTGGTTAGCTAGCTCTAGGGGTTAGAGATTGGGGTTAAGGTTAGCGATAGGTTAAAGGGTTAGGTATAGGTCAAAGGGTTAAGGTTAGGGATAGGTTAAAGGGTTAACCCTTTAACCTATCCCTAACCTTAACCCTTTAACCTATCCATAACCTTAACCCTTTAACCTATCCCTAACTTTAACCCTTTAACCTATCCCTAACCTTAACCCTTTAACCTATCCATAACCTTAACCCTTTAACCTATCCCTAACCTTAACCCTTTAACCTATCCCTAACCTTAAGTAACTTTCTATCTTATGTAAACATACCAAACGTAACACATCATACTAATTAAAGTGTCCCGGATTCGCGTTTACTATGTTACGTCTAGTCTTTGAGACCAATCTGAGAAACATAAAATCTGTCTTCTGGCCACAGGGGTATTTATTTATTCCTGTATAGTACAATCTGTCTGCTGTGGTTTAAATTACCTCCATTCATCTCAGAAGACACAGGCAGGGCAATGTCACTGGACTTAATAAAGACTGGCTGTCAGATCAGGATTCCATTAATGTGCCTGTCTCTGCCCAATAGAGGCCCAGGACTTTATCATGTGTCAGACATTGATGTCAGGGGCAGAGCCACCCATAACCAATCAAATCAAATGGTATAGTGAAATACTTACTTACAAGCCTCTAACCAACAATGCAGTTTAAAAAATATGAATAAGAAATAAAAGTTACAAGTAGTTAATTAAAGGCCAGCAGTAAAATAACAATAGCAAGACTATTTACAGGGGGTACCGGTACAGAGTCAATGTGCGGGGCACCAGTTAGTAGAGGTAATTGAGGTAATATGTACATGTAGGTAGAGTTATTAATGTGACTATGCATAGGTAATAACAGAGTAGCAGCAGAATAAAAAAAAGGGGGGGTGGGACAATGCAAATAGTCTGGGTAGCCATTTGATTAGATGTTCAGGAGCCTTACGGTTTGGGGGTAGAAGCTGTTTAGAAGCCTCTTGGATCTTGACTTGGCACTCCGGTACCGCTTGCCGTGCGGTAGCAGAGAGAACAGTCTTTGACTAGGGTGGCTGGAGTCTTTGACAATTTTTAGGGCCTTCCTCTGACAAACCCTGGTATAGAGGTCCTGAATGGCAGGAAGCTTGGCCCCAGAGATGTACTGGGCCATACTCACTACCGTTTGTAAAATCACTGGTAAATTGTGTGAGGTGGTGTGTGTATACAGTCGTGGCCAAAAGTTTCGAGAATGACACAAATATTCATTTTCACAAAGTTTGCTGCTTCAGTGTCTTTGGATATTTTTGTCAGATATTACCATGGAATACTGAAGTATAATTAAAAGATTTCATAAGGGTCAAAGGCTTTTATGACAATTACATGAAGTTGATGCAAAGAGTCAATATTTGCAGTGTTGACCCTTCTTTTCAAGACCTCTGCAATCCGCCCTGCATGCTGTCAATTAACTTCTGGCCACATCCTGACTGATGGCAGCCCATTCTTGCATAATCAATGCTTGGAGTTTGTCAGAATTAGTGGGTTTTGTTTGTCCACCCCGTTCTTGAGGATTGACCACAAGTTCTCCATGGGATTAAGGTCTGGGGAGTTTCCTGGCCAAGGACCCAAAATATAAATGTTTGTTCCCCGGGCCACTTAGTTATACTTTCCTTATGGCAAGGTGCTCCACCATGCTGGAAAACATTGTTCGTCACCAAAACTGTCCTGGATGGTTGGGAGAATTGCTCTCGGAGGAGTGTTGGTACCATTCTTTATCATGGCTGTGTTCTTAGGCAAAATTGTGAGTGAGCCCACTCCCTTGGCTGAGAAGCAACCCCACACATGAATAGACTTCAGGACTCTTTACTGTTGGCATGACACAGGACTGATGGTAGCGCTCACTTGTCTTCTCCGGACAAGCTTTTTCCGGATGCTCCAAACAATCGGAAAGGGGATTCATCAGAGAAAATGGACTTTACCCCAGTCCTCAGCAGTCCAATCCCTGTACCTTCTGCAGAATATCAGTCTGTCCCTGATGCTTTTCTGGAGAGAAGTGGCTTCTTTGCTGCCCTTCTTGACACCAGGCCATCCTCCAAAAGTCTTCGCCTCACTGTGCATGCAGATGCACTCACACCTGCCTGCTGCCATTCCTGAGCAAGCTCTGTACTGTGGTGCCCCAATCCCGCAGCTAAATCAACTTTAGAGACGGTCCTGGCGCTTGCTGGACTTTCTTGGGCGCCCCGAAGCCTTCTTCACAACAATTGAACCACTCTCCTTGAAGTTTTCTTGATGATCCGATAAATGGTTGATTTAGGTGCAATCTTACTGGCAGCAATATCCTTGCCTGTGAAGCCCTTTTTGTGCAAAGCAATGATGACAGCACGTGTTTCCTTGCAGGTAACCATGATTGACAGAGGAAGAACAATGATTCCAAGCACCACCCTCCTTTTGAAGCTTCCAGTCTGTTATTCGAACTCAATCAGCATGGCAGAGTGATCTCCAGCCTTGTCCTCGTCAACACTCACACCTATGTTAACGAGAGAATCACTTCAGTTCATTTGCATGGCAAAGAGGGACWTTGCAATTAATTGCAATTCATCTGATCACTCTTCATAACKTTCTGTGTGTATCTGTGTAAGTAGCAGACCGCTTTCGTAGACAGGCGCTGACTTTCAAAAGAAAACGGTATGTGTTTTTGATCGGTATAGGGCTCTAAGTTTACTTTGTTTACGGGTAACACTGGTGCTTCCAAGTTTTAAAAYGTTAGGAGAACCAACAAAAATAAAWGTTTTTATGTAGATAGCCTTCTCTACATTAATTACTTTATTAAATGTTTTATTTAACCTTAATCCATACCCTGGATTCGAACCAGGGTGTCTGTAGTGATGCCRCTAGCACTGAGARGCAGTGCCTTAGACCGCTGRGCCACRCGGGAGCCTAGCAGCCTAGCCTACTTATGAAGCACATCTCCTGGTACCATCCAGGAGCCCCTTGTCTTTCTTCCAGTGCCATAAAACATACTGGTCAAGTTGCAGGTTGCTAACTTGCCCTTCTTACCCCAACATGGCCTACACAGATGGGCAAATTGTTAGCCAACTAGATAACATGTCTGGACACAGTTGTTTGTTATTAAACAAATATAGTTAATCAAGTCCGTGACATAGTTGATATATGTATATATTTAAATATACAGATATATGGCCCTGAATCTGCATCGAAAGAGACAATGTTAGCTCCGGTATGAGACATATCTTTTYAACGGCTTGTGCTAGAGAGACGAGCACTTTTCTGCTTGTAAAGGTGCAATTGTCATMAAGGTCATGACACAACAGTAACTGAAGTTGTAGCTCCAGTTCTATGAGTGGAGCTCCGCCCCATAGGGAGCTCTGCTCCTATTGGTTTACCCTAGCTAGTTTCTCACGTGACTGGCCTATCTCGGTGATGTTTTTTCTCATCTGAATGATCTGAATCTAGGATTACAGGGACCCTCCGCAACTATATTCAATGTGCGGYACAAAATMGAGGCAATATGATTAAGAAGTTGGAGCTCTTCTCTGTCTGCATTAACAAGGACAACAAACAGGTCTTTCCATCATTGTATGATTTTTTTGTGTGCAAATTAACTCAAGCTTACGGACAATGTCAAACGTGATATAGTGAAGCACCTGAGTGAGTTGGGTGCGCAATTATGCAGATACTTTCCTGAAACGGACGACACAAACAACTGGATTCATTATCCCTTTCATGCACTGCCTCCAGTCCACTTACCGYTATCTGAACAAGAGAGCCTCATCGAAATTGCAACAAGCGGTTCTGTGAAAATTGAATTTAATCAGAAGCCACTGCCAGATTTCTGGATTGGGCTGCGCTCAGAGTTTCCTGCCTTGGCAAATCGCGCTGTTAAGACACTGATGCCCTTTGCAACCACGTACCTATGTGAGAGTGGATTCTCGGCCCTCACTAGCATGAAAACTAAATACAGGCACAGACTGTGTGGAAAATTCTTTAAGACTGAGACTCTCTCCAATAAAACCCAACATTGCAGAGTTATGTGCATCCTTTCAAGCACACCCTTCTCATTAACCTGTGGTGAGTTATTCACAATTATCGATGAACAAATAACGTTATATATGTAAATAAAGAGCAAAATTATTGATTATTATTATATTATTATTTGTGCCCTSGTCCTATAAGAGCTCTTTGTCACTTCCCATGAGCCGGGTTGTGACAAAAACTCACATTCATTCTTATGTTTAATAAATGTATTGTATAGTGTGTGTTGCAGGCTTATACAATGATGGCAAAAAACAACATTTGAGAGTACGCTGACCCTGGTGCTAGAGGGGGTACAYCTGGAGTGTGCTGACCCTGGTACTAGAGYGGGTACGCAGCTGGAGGTTGAATGTTTGAAGGGGTACGGGACTATAAAAAGTTTGGGAACCACTGCTCTAGGGGAATATCCTCACAAAAGAAAGCCCAAAGCTGCATCCTATCCTTTACAGGAAGAAGGGCCAGCTGGTGCGTTCTGGGGAATCTGTGAGGCCACTGTGATCCCAAACACACGGAACACAGGTCATGTGACTCCACAGCCATCAACATGGAGAAGCAGCGACACTGAGCTCTAAAAAAAAAAAAAAAAGCTTTTGGGGGTGGAAAAACTCCAGGCGTACTCATTATGAAGAACGACGGAGTAGCTTGAATCGACCGCCTGTTCACTCTGAAGGACAACAGAGAGGCTTGGATCGATTGCGTGTTCATTAGGAAGGACGACGGAGAGGCTTGGATCGACAGCGGGTTCATTATGAAGGACGACGGAGAGGCTTGGATCGACGGCAGGTTCATTATGAAGGACGACGGAGAGGCTTGGATCGACGGCAGGTTCATTATGAAGGACGACGGAGAGGCTTGGATCGACAGCAGGTTCATTATCAAGGATGAAGGAGAGGCTTCGATCGACGGTGGGTTCATCCTGAGTCTTATCTCTTCTTTTCGTCTGGCTTCTTCAGTCCAAGTCTCGCTGAAGATAAAGGGAGACTGATTGTGGGGACGCGTCCCAATATATAGGGGCACGTGGACTCCCATTGGCTGCAGGTGCATGCATACATTTTCTCAGGCTATTTGCTGCCTAGGCAGCTAGGGTAAACCAATAGGAGCAGAGATCCTCTATGGGGCGGAGCTCCACAATATAGAACTGTTTTTACTCTATCATACTCAGAATCTGCGGTACAACAAAGCCTATTCAGACTTGCTTGTGCTCATGGTTCTCACAGGTGAGCTGCAAAGGAAAGTTAACACTACAGCTACTGGTGAACAATATAAGTTGTTCTGCTTATCAGCAGGTTTGACAGATTGAAAAGTGAAGGAGGCTTTTATATATTTCAAATAGGCTCATGGGTTCAAGGACCAATCACAATGGGAATACAAAACAAAACATGATGTGAATGGTCAATGAGTTGAAAAGAATTGACCAATAGGATAGTGGGTCAGCTGTTTGTTTGCCCGCAATTGCTAATAACACATCCGCAACCACCCGACTAGATGTGATAAAGTGAAGATCTGAGGCCTGCACCTGACCCGCTAATATAGAAAATGCGCTGTAGGCTACAGTCAGAGACGGCAGAACGATTRTTTGACCGTGGGTGCAGGATGTTTTTTTTGCCTCATTTAGATATGTTTCTGCTTGTAATTTCCAACATTTCTGTAGGCTATTTGTTAGTCAACTTGTTTATAATTAGATACATGTAGCTTCTCTTCTGTCATATGCTGCTCTAGAATACTAAATAAACCAGTTAGCTCAACAGAATAATGTCTAGATCGATAGAATGAATGCTTATTAATAAAATGCAAAAGTAGAAGCGGGGAACAATTTTCTGCTCAAATGTTAATTGATAATCCTAGTCTTGACGCCGGCTTGGTAGAAGATAAAGAAAGCTGTGAAAATCTCACCCAATCGTGTTCTTGATAAGATTTCTAGTTCGGCTTCAGATGCATAATTTAGTGGTGGTTTTGAAATGCTAGCGTGAAATTTTTGAGGTGGGATGAAGAATAGCACCTCTAGACATGGCACTGCGTATCTCTCAAGATGCAGAAAAAAAGAATACAGGTGATTGTTCTCTCTAGCTTGCTGTGATAGTCGAGCACAACGCCAAGGTGGCAAAATTTTTGGCTACGCTACATGTGTAGATGCTTGTATCAAGAAACGGATTAATAAACACCCACGCTTCCACCCTGACCCTTTTACCAAAACGAATGGCACCTCCTTCATGGGGGTCCTGCCAGATATGCGTATAACATGTGGTCAGCCGTGCGTCCTTCTATGCGGGCTTTGTCTTGGGTCTTGTTGGACGTAACTTCCGACGAATGAGCCCCTTTTATGCTCGGTGCAAAAACGATGAATTCGAAGGTGGTTGTGAACCCCCGTGGCACTTGCCGCCTCAGAGTTCCCAGGAGCACAGTGAGCGGATATATTGGTGGGGGGCCGGAAGTTGGCTAGATGTACTCATAGTATTCGCCGGCGCGGAATAGCGGCGGGGTCACAGGGTGGTCAAAGAGCGTTAAAGCTGACGACCGCGGGCCTATGGCATTAACAGCAGGACCTAGAGTATACGAAGTTTGCACGAAGGAATTGATACATTTGTTATTGGAAAGCTATTACAAGGGGTATTGTTTTCTCCGTTTATCTCAACAGTGGGCCAAAACGGCGACGCTTTCAAGTTGTCCCGCCCCCTCACGCACCCACTCCCCATCCCCACCCCTCAATCCACCCGTTATCCACCCACCCTCAATCCACCCTGTCATCCCACCCTCAGTCCACTCACCCTTCAGTCCACCCGCCCTCATCCACCCACCCTTCACACTCCACCCAGCCCTTCATCCACCCACCCAACCCTTCATTCCGCCCAGCACCCGGGGCATCCGCCCAAGGCCGCCTCTGTGCGGCGGGCTTCACGCCCATCTAACGTCCATCCGCCCACCCGCGGCATCCGGACCACACCCCGCATGCCGCCCACGCCTCAATCGTCCCCACCGGTCCATCCGGCGCCCACCTTCATACGCGCGTCCCGGACTGCCCCGCATAGGCCCGCGCCCACCTTCATCCGCCAACCCACCCTTACATCCGCCCACCCGCCGCATCCCGCCCATCCCTTCATGTGCCCCGCTGTCCACCCCTGGCCATCCAGCCCTTCATCCACCCACCCCTTCACTCCCCCAGCCTTCATCGCATCCACCCACCCTTCGATCCAGGAGCGCCACCGCCTCAGTCTCATCCTACCCACCCTCGTTTCTTGCGATCGCACCCCCACTTAATGCCCACCCACCCTTCATCCACACCGACAGCCTGCATCGGCAACCCACCCGTTTCATGGGCGAGTCCCACGGCACCTCTTGGTCAAAAATGGCCAGCCACCACAAACTCAACCACTCCACCACTGCCCTGCACCTGGGTCCACCCACCCTTCATCCAACCCACATCCACACAATATCTAATAACCCTAAACCCGTCAGCCCCATGGATATAACCGAGGGGACTGCAGGTTGAGTCAACCCGTGCATCACTACAATAGGAGGCCATTTTGAAATAGATAAAAGCTTCCGTCAGTCCACATTTCGATCTGTAAAACTCTAATGAAGGGCGGAAATGCGCTCTTACGTTTGACAATAGCCTAAAGCCCTTTTACCAACTTCCCGTCTCCTCCAAGAGATACATGTAACAACAGCCGGAGCACACCGGACACAAAAATATTATACAAATMGAACAATGTTGCTTACTTCCAACGGCACAAATAGCATTTTGCTGTTCATGGTTCACTATGTTTAGGTGTACTGGTGCTCCCAGATTAAAGCACCAGGTCGCACAGATACATATTTAGGATAATATGCAGCCAAAATAGTCACATTTTAGACCAAAGTATATGGGTTATTCTCACTCAGGCTACAATCCCTTATGGCCGTCGATGAGGTATGAGTTCCGCACCAATTTATTAACACTTAGGTCCAACCTTTACAAAAGTTTAAATGGGGTTCTAAAATGTGTGTAACCACCAGATAAATACAATATATACGTTTTATGATATATGATCGGCAAAGTGCTGCATTACAAATCTGCTTTGTTGCATGTACTTAAAATAGCTTAATCAAATCCATTCAATCAGTGATCAATAACCCCACTGTTTATTCCTTGTGAAGCTAAACTGCAAGTGCAATGACTGTACACTATTCCACTGAAATCACATGTATTCATAGTCCTCATGTAGGCCTAGAAAAGAAACGTGAAAACACACTAAACTGATTTAGTATTGATTAAGGTTGTAAACTGTGTCCAGAAATACAAATATTACATTACCAATGAGGTCATCGGGTCTGTRAGAGGGGTTTGTACAATATCTCATTCAATGGTGTGTCAAGACGTACACTGAGTATACAAAACATTAAGAACACCTGCTCTTTCCATGACATAGACTGACCAGGTGAATCCAGGTGAAAGCTATGATCCCTTATGGATGTCACCTGTTAAATCCACTTCAATCAGTGTAGATGAAGGGGAGGAGACAAGTAAAAAATATATATATTTTTAAGCCTTGAGACATGMATTGTGTATGTGTGCTATTCAGAGGGTGAATGGACAAGACAAAAGATTTAAGTGCCTTTGAATCCAGAATGAACGGTTGGGTTTTTCAACTGTTTCCTGTGTGTATCAAGAATGGTCCACCACCCAAAGAAGAATATTAGGTATGTGTTCCTAAGGTTTGGTATACTCAGTGTATGTTTCACAAGTAAATCAACAACTAATGTCACTTAATAGACAAATTAAGAACATCACTTGGCTCTGCCATCAAGTACAACATGTGAAACATAATGGTGGCGATACCTTGGGTGAGGCCTGCTCTCTACTGGTCACGCTAACACACTGCACTACTCTGACTGACACCGTCAACATACAGAAAACAGACTAGGCATATCGCCTTTTTCCCACCGAACTGTTTGTACGGCTAAGAGTCCCGCCTCATGTTTAAGACCTGTAGAGCCCATGTCTGCTTGTTATTTATCTGGAACAACATTGGAAAAAGAAGCATGGGGATTAGTCCAACTTTATGGTGCCTAATACAGTCATTGATTGGTTGGCTACAGTTCACAGTTGACCTTACAGACGTTGACACACACTGCTTTCTTTCCTCAAGGACTCCCACTGACAACGGCTGACAGATAGTGTGTAACTACTTTGTTTGTGGTAAAAAGCATGAGCTGACACACACCACAAACATTTAGTGGAGGTGCTGACTAACGGAGAGTAAACTGTAGAAAAAGAAAGTCACACACTATACATGCTCCCGTCCCAACTATTTAATGGGTAAACCTAACCAACGTTATTTAATGGGTAAACCTAACCAACGTTATTTAATGGGTAAACCTAACCAACGTTATTTAATGGGTAAACCTAACCAACGGTATTTAATGGGTAAACCTAACCAACGTTATTTAATGGGTAAACCTAACCAACGTTATTTAATGGGTAAACCTAACCAACATTATTTAATAGGTACACCTAACCACGTTATTTAATGGGTACACCTAACCAACGTTATTTAATGGGTAAACCTAACCAACGTATTTAATGGGTACACCTAACCAATTTATTTAATGGGTAAACCTAACCAACGTTATTTAATGGGTAAACCTAACCAACATTATTTAATGGGTAAACCTAACCAACGTTATTAATAGGTAAACCTAACCAACATTATTTAATGGGTAAACCTAACCAACGTTATTTAATAGGTAAACCTAACCAACGTTATTTAATAGGTAAACCTAACCAACGTTATTTAATAGGTACACCTAACCAACGTTATATTAATGGGTACACCTAACCAACGTTATTTAATAGGTAAACCTAAACAACGTTATTTAATGGTACACCTAACCAACGTTATTTAATAGGTAAACCTAACCAACGTTATTTAATGGGTACACCTAACCAACGTTATTTAATGGGTACACCTAACCAACGTTATTTAATAGGTAAACCTAACCAACGTTTTAATAGGTACACCTAACCAACGTTATTTAATGGGTACACCTAACCAACGTTATTTAATAGGTAACCTAACCAACGTTATTTAATGGGTACACCTAACCAACGTTATTTAATGGGTACACCTAACCAACGTTATTTAATGGTAAACCTAATAATCATGACCAGAGGATAGGTGATGATGACGCTTCCGTTTTGTCTGTATTGTGGAAAAGCAGGTCAGAGTGGAGATTGAGATACCAGTCACCGGAAGTGCCACAGCTTGGTTATTTGATCATCTGAGTTATCTGGGCTGACTTGGGGGCATACCACATTGAAGTTTACATTTAAAAAGGTTAGGGTTAGGTAAGGGTTATGAGCGGTCTGGCTGAATTGGTGACCTTCTTGGGCTGACTTGGTGATCTTGCCAGTAGGTCTGTGATATCCGGAATCCTTGGGAGGTCGCTACCCCCCTCTCCTGAGGGGGATAGGCTTTGCCGTGCCTCTTCACGACTGTCTTAGTGTTTGGACCATGATAGTTTGTTGGTGATGTGGACACCAAGGAACTTGAAGCTCTCAACCTGTTCCACTACAGCCCGTCGATGAGAATGGGGGAATGCTCTGTCCTCATTTTCCTGTTGTCCACAATCATCTCTTTATCTTGTTCACATTGAGGGAGAGGTTGTTGTCCTGGCACCACACGACCAGGTCTCTGACCTCCTTCCTATAGCCTGTCTCACTGTTGTCGGTGATCAGGCCTACCACTGTTGTGTCATCGGCAAACTTGATGATGGTGTTGGAGTCGTGTCTGGCCATGCAGCATTAGTGAACAGGGAGTACAGGAGGGACTGAGCACGCACCCTGAGGGGCTCCCGTGTTGAGGATCAGCGTGGCGGATGTCTTGTTACCTACCCTCACTACCTGGGGGCGTCCGTCAGGAAGTCCAGGATCCAGTTGCAGATGGAGGTATTCAGTCCCAGGGTCCTGAGCTTAGTGATGAGCTTTGAGGGCACTATGGTGTTGAACGCTGAGCTGTAGACAATGAATAGCAATAGAGATTGCATCATCTGTGGATCTGTTGGGGCGGTATGCCAATTAGAGTGGGTCTAGGTTTTCTGGGATAATGGTGTTGATGTGAGCATGACCAGCCTTTCAAAGCACTTCATGGCTACAGACGTGAGTGCTAGGGTTCGGTAGTCATTTAGGCAGGTTACTTTAGTGTTCTTGGGAAAATCAAATCAAAGTTGATTTGTCACATGCACTGAATACAACAGGTGTAGACCTTGCTTACTTACAAGCCCTAACCAACAATGCAATTTTAAGTAAAAAATAGGTATTAGGTGAACAATAGATAAGTAAAGAAATAAAAACAACAGTAAAAAGACAGTGAAAAATATGTCAGTGAATACACTTGCCAGTTGGTCAGCGCATGCTCGGAGTACACGTCCTGGTAATCCGTCTGGCCCGCAGCCTTGTGAATGTTGACCTGTTTAAAGGTCTTACTCACATCGGCTACGAGAGCGCATCACACAGTCTTCCGGAACAGCTGGTGCTTTCATGCAGGCACACACAGTGAAACAGTGTTTCATAATGGTGTTTAACATCTCACAACGATTCTATTGGCTCCTCATTCTTAGTATTTAAGTTGTTTAACATCTCACAAGGATTCTATTGGCTCCTCATTCTTAGTATTAATTGTTTAACATCTCACAAGGATTCTATTGGCTCCTCATTCTTAGTATTTAATGTTGTTTCAGTATTCTGCTCATCTTGCATGAGTTCTCTGATACTAAGCAGGCCTGTTGAAACGTAACCATGGAAAAGGCTGCCTGTACCTGGGTACCACTCACCAACAATACTCCCTCACTCTGCCATTCTGGGCCCAGCACACATGGGAGGCCAGGGCCTAGTGGTGTCACAGAGGATTTCACGCTTCAAAAACACATGCAATTATTTCCTCCATTGATTGCACACAGAACCTCTGACAAATATTCTCAATCAAAATCAGGGCCAGAGAAATCAACAAAGCCTCTCCCTGGACTGTGTAATGGGTAAATAGTGCATCCATGTTACAAACCATCATCAGAGAGAGAGAGAGAGAGTTTCAGAAGAACCAGATGTCTGTCCAAAGGGGGGGCTTTAGCTTAGTGACTTGTCTGTTTGTGTGTAACCAAAACAGCCACCCTTATGGAACTAGAGCAAGATGTGGAGGACGGCATGCCAGCTTCACACACAAAAGGGTGATTCTTACAAGTACGTCAGTCCCTGAGATTTGATTATAGCCAATGAATTGACCACACATGGGCCGCAGATGGACGAGGGCAGCTAGCCAGGCAAGTCTTGAAGAGTGAGGTAAATATGATAACTATATCATAATAAATCCCATTTAGCAGACGCTTTTATCCAAACGCGACTTACAGTCATCCGTGCACCTATTTTATATACGAGGGGTCCCACTATCCTGGTGTTTTAAGCGCTATGCTCAACCAACTGAGCTACAGGGGACCACTAGATGTCTGAGGACAGTGGATGTTAGTTAGGGTTACCAGGTGTAAATACTCTCCCAGTGGAGGGTATTTGGAGAAGCTCTCCACCCACGTGGGCTTCCCAGGAACCATCTCTACAATGGCAGCGTCCCCAGACTTCAGGGAATTGGGGTTGACTTCCAGCTTCTTCCCCGTGCGGGGGTCTATCTTCACTTTAAGCTTAGTAAACCTACAGGCGATGTGGGTGTCAGTGGTCGGGGAGTAGACTGCACTGATCTTACCAGGGTGGTTCAGGATAATCACCTGACACACACACACACACACACACACACACACACACACACATCCCTACTTACCTGATATGTTCCCTACTTAACCTGAGACGTCCCTACTTACCTGAGACGTCCCTACTTACCTGATAGTCCCTACTTACCTGAGACGTCCCTACTTACCTGAGGACGTCCCTACTTACCTGAGACGTCCCTACTTACCTGAGACGTTACCCAGACCCTACTTACCTGAGACGTCCCTACTTACCTGAGACGTCCCTACTTACCTGAACTCCCTACTACCTATGAGACGTCCCTACTGTTACCTGAGACGTCCCTACTTACCTGAGACGTCCCTACTTACCTGAGACGTCCCTACTACCTGAGACGTCCCTACTTACCTGAGACGTCCCTACTTACCTGAGACGTCCCTACTACCTGAACGTCCTACTACTGATACGTCCCTACTTACCTGATATTGTCCCTACTTACCTGAGACGTCCCTACTTACCTGAGACGTCCCTACTACCTGAGACTCCCTACTTACCTGAGACGTTCCCTACTTACCTAGATGTCCTACTTACCTGAGACGTCCCTACTTACCTGAGACGTCCCTACTTACCTGAGATGTCCCTACTTACCTGGGAGGTCCCCGTGATCATGTTGTTGATGAAGTTTCTGTTCCCTGGGGCGTCCACGGGGATATATGTCTCTACGGTGATGCCCGCTCCCTCTCTGTCTTCAGCTTGTCCAGCACCCATGCATACTTGAAGGAGCATCTTCCCATCTAGTGCAGAGAGATAAGGTAAAGATACTGTATATTAACTGTTAAATGAGAAACGCCTCAGTTATAATAGAAAAATTATTTATGACAGTCTATCTCCTGGCTACAGTCTATCCCCTGGCTACAGTCTATCCCTGACTACAGTCTATCCCCTGACTACAGTCTATCCCCTGGCTACAGTCTATCCCCTGGCTACAGTCTATCCCTGGCTACAATCTATCCCCTGGCTACAGCCTATCCACTGGCTACATATCCCCTGGCTACAGTCTATCCCCTGACTACAGTCTATCCCCTGCTACAGTCTATCCCCTGGCTACAGCCTATCCACTGGCTACAGTTTTATCCCCTGGCTACAGTCTATCCCTGGCTACAGTCTATCCCCTGGCTACAGTCTATCCCTGGCTACAGTCTATCCCCTGGCTACAGTCTATCCCCTGACTACAGTCTATCCCCTGGCTACAGTTTATTCCCTGGCTACAGTCTATCCCCTGGCTACAGTCTATCCCTGGCTACAGTCTATCCCCTGACTAGTCTATCCCCTGACTACAGGTCTATCCCTGGCTACAGTTTATCCCCTGGCCTACATTTATCCCCTGCTACAGTCTATCCCCTGGCTACAGTCTATCCCCTGACTACAGTCTATCCCCTGGCTACAAGTCTATCCCCTGACAGTCCATCCCCTCACTAGTCCATTCCCCTC
>NC_036857.1:2328141-2338266 GCF_002910315.2 Salvelinus sp. IW2-2015 | reverse complement strand
CACACACACACACACACACACACACCACACACACACACACACACACACACACACACACACACACCACACACACACACACACACACACACACACACACACACACACACACACAACAGAGAAGAGACAGAAAAGAGAGAAAATGAATATGTAAATGAAGAACCTCTACCAGGCTTAGTACAGTAAATCTGTCTGAGATAAATGGTAAATGCTACTGGACAGTGAGAGGGGCCATCTTGTGTAGGAGCCATCTTGTTGACCCTACAATGAGTGACTGGACCCCCAGTAACTCATTGTAGGTAATTCCTTTTATATGGACATGAGGACCTCTGGTGGAGAGTTGAGGAACTACACAGTGTCCAGGGCATTCGTGGCACTAAAGCTTTGAGAAAGAACACATCTATTTTGAATGCCTAAACAATGTGATGTTATTCAGGCAAAAGAAGATACTCACGTTGGGGGAGGGCTCCAGCATGTGTCCCATGCCAACAGGAGATTGAAGGGCACAGGCTTGGGTTGTAACCGATCTTCACCATGTAGGCTCTGACCACCATCTCATCATAGCTCTTCTCACTGTAGGCCATCTTGATTGACCCCTACAATAAGTTTACTGGACCCCCAGTGTTGCAGGCCATCTTGTTTACCCCTACAATGAGTTACTGGACCCCCAGTTGTGTAGGCCATCTTGTTGACCCCTACTACCTACCTGAGATGTCCCTACTTACCTGATATGTCCCTACTTACCTGAGACGTCCCTACTTACCTGAGACGTCCCTACTTACCTGAGTATGTCCCTACTTACCTGAGACGTCCCTACTTACCTGATATGTCCCTACTACCTGATATGTCCCTACTACCTGATATGTCCCTACTTACCTGATATGTCCCTACTTACCTGAGACCCCTACTTACCTGAGACGTCCCTACTTACCTGAGACGTCCCTTACTTACCTGAGACGTCCCTACTTACCTGAGAACGTCCCTACTTACCTGAGACGTCCCTACTTACCTGACTACGTCCCTACCTACCTGAAGTCCCTACTTACCTGAGACGTCCCTACTTACCTGAATCCCTACTACCTGGACGTCCCTACTTACCTGAGACGTCCCTACTTACCTGAGACGTCCCTACTTACCTGATAGTCCCTACTTACCTGAGACGTCCCTACTTACCTGAGACGTCCCTACTTACCTGAGACGTCCCTACTTACCTGAGAGTCCCTACTTACCTGAGACGTCCCTACTTACCTGAGACGTCCCTACTTACCTGAGAGCCCTACTACCTGAGACGTCCCTACTTACCTGAAGACGTCCCTACTTACTGAGACGTCCCTACTTACCTGAATGTCCCTACTTACCTGAGACGTTCCCTACTTACCTGAGATTCTACTACCATGTCCTACTTACCTGCTACGCTATTACCTGTAGTCCCTACTTACCTGAGATGTCCCTACTTACCTGAGATGTCCCTACTACCTGGAGGTCCCCGTGATCATGTTGTTGATTAAGTTTCTGTGCCCTGGGGCGTCCACGGGGATATGTCTCACGGTGATGCCCGCTCCCTCTCTGTCTTCAGCTTGTCCAGCACCCATGCATACTTGAAGGAGCATCTTCCCATCTATGCAGAGAGATAAGGTAAAGATACTGTATATTAACTGTTTAGAATGAGAAACGCCTCAGTTATAATAGAAAAATTATTTATGACAGTCTATCTCCTGGCTACGCTGCTATCTATCCCTGACTTGACAGTCTATCCCCTTTGGCTATCCCCTGACTACAGTCCATCCCCTGGCTACAGTCTATCCCCTGGCTACAGTCTATCCCCTGGCTACAGTCTATCCCCTGGCTACAGTTTATTGCTACACTGAGCATATAAAATGTTACAAAATGTTTAATCAAGGTATAGATTTATTCACTGAGATCTCACAAACTACTAGTAAAACAGCTTGTGTTTTTCAATACCGAAGTTACCACGTATCAATCAGGCTCTGAGATATTTTACGTAGCATTAAAACTGATGTTGGTGATAATGTCTTTCATATTCAATGGATAGCGCAGTGCTCCTAAACCTCATTTGGCTGTGCAGTAGGTCATATCAGGACGTTTTGAGGTGAAGAAATCATGCAAGATGGTAAACAGGCTCATGTGTCAGTGGCCTCAGATGATCTTAAGGCTGGAACTGTCATCAAAAGCAATTCTGTTTTTATTTTATAAAACATCATTGCACTATAACAGACATCATAATTTGCATGTTCTAGTCTTATTGGASGAAGACATTTGAGCATTTCAACTAGACATTCCAAATGTTATACTCYTCTTTATGCAAATGAAAACACAAGAGAAGAGATGGCAGCTCTCAATACACCCCTGAACAGTGAGCCCTGAAAGGCAGGTATACCCATATTGTACGGCCTCTTACCTGTAGCAGAATCGGGCTACGCTGCCCACTCGGTGTCGGCACCCCCTCCTCCTCCTTTGGGTGCAGTAGGATGGAGGGAAAGGCACAGCCTGCAGTGAGGCACTTGTCGGCAGCAGCTCAGTGTGTGAAGCAATTAGACGGGGAACCGGACAGCAAGAATGGAAAGAGGTGGGCTGCTCCCAGATATCATACTGGGAAGTAACTCAAAAACAGTGTTAGTAAAGTAATCCTTATCAGTCATAAGAGTTTAATTAATATCAACTAATTACACAGGTATGGTGCGCTGCAGTTAGAGCGCCATCAACTGGACTGACAAAGCTACTTAGAAGTTCTGCTGCAAGGTGATTGGGTATCAAAGATGCATGTGTCGCCAGAGAGTACATAGTCACTGACATATCACTCAGAGATACTGGCTTAATACAAACACAGACATGTTGCTTAGTAATTGTCTCCCGAGTAGGCACCGGGAAGTTCAGCCCAACGGGATTTTAATGAACAAATGCTGCAAATCATCACACTCCATTAGAATACACGGTTTGTTGAATTAATGAACCAGTCACAAACTTCGTCAAAACTAATTTAATGGGACATAGGCCTTAAAAATGTTACATGTCCAATAAATAGACAATAAAAAAATAATCTCAAATGGATGGAGACTATAGCTACACGTGTTTATTATATTCCGAAAAGTCTGTCCTTGACATGGACAAAAAAATATTTTTAGCAATTACCAAAACATGCACATTCAATAATCCCCAAGGACAAAATACATAAGACTATGACTGTAGAAAAAAGGGGACAATGACCGACATCTTGCACAAATGGCAACTACATTTCATACAGATGAGGTACAATAACAATCTGGTTGGCAGTTACTGGAAGAGCTGGACGAGGTACGCTACCCTCTATGCATGTGTTTACAACCACTTGTAACAAATCAGAACACACAACATAAAAATGACAATTAGCGCAAGCATCCAGCCGGTAACAGTGTATTGCTGTGATTTAGTAGTCCTGCGTTTCTCAAAGCCAAACAGGATAACTTCACAATAACACAAGCACTAGAACCATTACACTTATTCTGATGTCAGAGCCGATTCATTGATACGTGTCCGATTGAATTGTGTCAATATTACTAAACATGGCTGCTGGCCTCTCATCCAGAGCTGAGGACTGGAGGGAGGGGATTGTTCAAAAACCTCCGCTGCTGTGACAGTATATTGATAATCATGACCAATACGATTCAGTTTTGTCATCACATTGCTATGGCGGTGTTGTTTTCAGAGATTGTGTGCTACATCTTTCCAGACGTTCTGAGAACATAACATAAGTCTAAAATTGCAGCTTCTGTGGGGCTGAAAGTTCTTCATTTCGTCTCCTGGATACCTGTGCACAAATTCTGCATTGTCCAAATAGCTTCTCTATTGTCTGACTCAAACGCCACTCTCTCCCCCTCCCTCCCGTTTCCCTCCAGGCTTCACAGATGAGTCTCTCCAGTCCCAGGTCTCTCCCCCTTCCAGGCTTCACAGATGAGTCTCTCCAGTCCCAGGTCTCTCCACCTCCCCCTGGGGTCTCCTGCTCTCTGCAGTGGCTGATATCTTGAGGGCGCCTACTGGTGGCTTGGCCTACGTCCTTCTCCGCTTGGCTCCACCGGGGCTGGAGGGGTTGCTGCTGGAGTTGAGCACCTTCTCAGTGGCACGATTCCTCTTCCTCTTGTCTGCTGCCTCCTTCCCCGGGCCGCCCTCAGTGGAACCCTTCTCTCTGTCTCTCTCTCTCTCCTTGTCTTTGCTGACGACCCTCTCTGTCATCTTCACCGAGGAGTTGCTGCCTGAGAGAGAGGAGGAGAGAAATAAAAGATTGAGTTGTCAGGTAAAGGGAGAGGGGTTTTGGAAATGATTGAAGGTTCAAAAGATTCTGCATCACTCAGTCCAAATTCTGAAAGTTGACCTATGAAACCAAATGCTTTAGATCCTCTCTCAGAACAGTGGAGGCGGCAGTGACTGCTCTCTCAGATCAGTGAAGGAGGAGGCAGTGACTGCTCTCTCAGATCAGGGAAGGAGGCAGTGACTGCTCTCTCAGATCAGAAGGAGAGACAGGACTGCTCTCTCAGATCAGGGAAGGAGGAGGGCAGTGACTGCTCTCTCAGATCAGGGAAGGAGGAGGCAGTGACTGCTCTCTCAATCAGGAAGGAGGCAGTGACTGCCTCTCAGATCAGGGAGAGGAGCAGTGACTGCTCTCTCAGATCAGGGAAGGAGGAGACAGTGACTGCTCTCTCAGATCAGGGAAGGAGGAGGCAGTGACTGCTCTCTCAGATCAGTGAAGGAGGAGACAGTGACTGCTCTCTCAGATCAGTGAAGGAGGCGGCAGTGACTGTTTTCTCAGATCAGTGAAGAAAACAGTAAGTGACTGCTGCTACAGTGACTGTGACTTTGTAGGGTATGATAGAGTCAAATTAAACCAGTTGTTATTCTAGTGTCCGGCGATAGACTAGTGTTTGCGATGTACATCCAATGGGAATATCATGTACCTTAGAGCAGAGTCACAGTGGAGGATACAGAGGACCAGAGCTGAGTTCAACAGACAAATGACATTCAAATAGTATAAAGAAAGGAATGGCAGAAGAGCGAAAAAGCCAGTTCAAGATCACCGCCCATTTGAAGCTTGCCATTATATCTTCTTTATGTTTTAAGTTATAAAACTCCATCAAAACAATATAGAATTATAAATAAAAAAAATGGACATGCCATGCTTGAAAATGTTCTCAAAGCTAAGTTAACAAGGAGAGAAAAAGAGAAACTGAAATAAAGACAGACGCACATTTTCTGTGCACTAGGCGGGCGGTCACTCTAAAGAACCTCTGGTTCTGATCTGTTCTATACCGAGGTCAAGCTGGAGTTTTGGAACAGAGCAAACGAGTTCTTCTGTCCATACCTCTCAAAATCCTGGCCAGCAGCCATACAGGGACTCTGACCTCTGACCAGCCAAGTGCCCAGAGTTAGGGATTCCGCTTTGTGTGCCACAGAGGAGAAGATATGTACGGACGTAGTCCAAATAAGGCTCACATCAGATAGAAAGAGGAGGAGCACACGAGGTGAAATACAGCTAATGTAATTGAATGAGAGAGAGAACCTTCTTCATGCGTGGCTGGGGAGTCTCGTTCTTCTTTRAACTCGTCTTTCATGTCGTCCTCAGACACCAGTTTACCTGTTCAGGGCAGGAATAATAATAATAATATGCCTTTTTAGCAGTCTAACAGCGTCTTATAGTCATGTGTGCATACATTTTATGTACAGTCAGGTGGAAGAGAGATGTATACATTTGTATTTATTACGTTTATTTGAACAGGGACAATGTACAAAAAAAACGAATGTCTCAGTAAACTTGAGAAAAGATGCGTTGTACCAAGTTTAGCTAGCAGCTCATTTCCGTCCTCAAGCTAAATATGGACTTTCTAGTAGCTCAGCATTTTTGTAAGTATGGTGGATTCTGAAGAGAGAGGGTTTACCTTCTTTTACTTCTTGAATCATCTCCTCTGGAAGATTGAAGCTCTTCTCTGAGTTGGGAAATGGCAATATTTCTGACTCATGCTGCAGTGGACAGAATGTGTGACAGTATTCAGTGTTAAATTAGAGAGGAAAGACTGACTGAATCTATAACATTCTATTTCAAACGGCCAGAGAAAGATTAAAATGCTCTACTCACCAAGGCTAACATGTCATACATAGTTCCCAGGTGGTCCCAGATCACCTTTGATGACACTTGCCTCCCAATATTCTGACTGAATTTATCCCGGATGCAGATCATGTGAAAGTGGCGATTTACCCCTGCAGAGAAAATAAGTATGTAAAACTACATCTTCAAAAAGTGTGAGGGGAAAAAAGTAAAATACAAATAACATTTGTCAAAGACTCCAGTCACCCAAGACTGTTCTCTCTGCTACCGCACAGCAAGCAGTACCAGAGCGCCAAGTCTAGGACCAAAAAGCTCCTTAACAGCTTCTACCCCCTAGCCATAAGCCTGCTGCACAATTAATCAAATGGCCACCTGGACTATTTACATTGACACCCCGAACCCCCTCCATTTGTTTTTACACTGCTGCTACTTGCTGTTTATTATCTATGCATAGTCACTTCACCCCTACCTACATGTACAATTACCTCAACTAGCCTGTACCCCCGCACACTGACTCTGTACTGTATATAGTCTCCACACTGACTGTACCAGTGCCCCTGTATATAGCCTCGTTATGTTATTGTGTTACTTTTTTTCTACTTTAGTTTATCTGGTAAATATTTTCTTAACTCTACTGAACTGCACTGTTYGTTAAGGGCTTGTAACTAAGCATTTCACGCTATTCGGCGCAAGTGATAAATACATTTTTATTTGATTTAGGATGACAATCTGACAACGGATAATGATGCTGCATTATTAGCGAAAGTAAATATAGGGTAGCAAGCTAGCTAGCTGGTTTATTTATTATAATAATACACATCACGCTATTACCATGGATACTACTTCTTCTATTAATGGTTATTTTTTATTTGACMATTATTGATTATTCTACCGCAATGTTGATGGAGTTAGCAAAGATTTCACTGCACCTTTTAAACCTGCAGTAGACTGTGTACGTGACTAATACAATTTGATACTACAGTAGTTAACAGCATGCAAAAAAATAAATAAAATACATAACGTTACACTTGAATTTGTCACAAGAAGCTGCTTGTGTTAGAATTTCCAGATTTATGTCAGCTCAGTAACAAGCTAGCTAGCCACCTCCTTGAATACATTTGGCCAACACTTTAAGACAAAAACATGCAACGTTTAACAAGCTAAAATGGGGGTGGGTATAATTTGTGTAAKGTTCCAACAAAGTAGCATGATAGTTAGCTAGGTGAATCAATCTGCCGAATAGGCATCAACTCACCACGTAGTTTATTCTTAATGTTTGTCCATAGGCTACCAGAGTGGGGACAGACATTTTTCGGAATAAACATGATGAGGGAAAACTTAATGAAATAGCCCATCCCCTACCCGGTGTCTTGTTTTGTCGCTATACAACTTTGTATGCATTGTTTGTTGGCAACCTTGTTGTTTACMAAGTTTTTGGAACAAATTCCTGTTGGAACGTTCCACAAATTATACCCACCCCTAAAATGGTCAAGAACTGTGGGAGTTCATTGATATGTGTAATTGTCTGACTATATATGAATAGCTGGCTAGCTAACTTGTTATGGGTGTCAGGCTTTCGTCCTCCGCGTCGGGTCTCCACTACAGCCCGGGGATTTTCAGGCCTACACGATTAAGACACTAGCTCGTTAGCTAGCTAGCCAACGTGATATTCTTACCTACGGGTTTGTGACCTAGCATTGCATGGAACAGGCACACCTCGACTTCTTGACTCCATACGACCGAGTCTTCGATGGTACTGATGCCCGACTCTGCTTGTTTACCGTCAGCTGGAACAAGCTCGGCTTCGCCCATGCTGTTGTCCTTCTCCAATAACAAAACACTGCAATCAAAGATTTTAACAACTGACCCAAATGAACACAAGAAACAKCACAGCAGCCTGTCTTCTTCTTCGATTACGTTAATGGCGGTGGGAATTCAATATGTTGCATTACCGCCCCCTACTGAATTATAGTATAGCTCCATTACACWTTGTGATACAGAAATTGGAAACGGGAACCGGGAAAAAAAGAAAAAAAATAGAATAAAATATATTTGTATATTGCCCTACCATCTAACCCTACACACATTAAAACCCACCACCTTATTCCACTACTTTAACCCTATCTGACCCTACCCCAGACCAACGGCCTGAGAGGATGGAACATGACCACTCAACACACCCTGTAACTCTTCTGAAGTAAAATATCGTACCCCCAAGTACTTCTCTGCAYCTGCCAACACAACATCTATTTTGTGTGAGGGCTACCTGCTCCACTGTCTCTGTTTCCTGGCAATAACCACACTTTCCTGTTGGATGCTTTCCTATCACATTTAAAGTCTTATTCAACTAGCTAGTGTCCCACCCTTAATCTTGTAAAAAATAGACTCCTCACTTTTGTCTCTTCCTGCCGTCCTCCCCGACTTTCCTCTGTACTTGAAATAAATGCCTGCCCTTAGTATCTCTATTCCACTGCTCTTGCCGTTTCTGAACCATCACTGTCCATTTCAGGCTTTTTGCCTRTGCCTTGCTCATTGAAACTACATCAACATCCCCACTACTAAGTGCATGTTTAACCAGTACATCAACTGCCTCATTCCCCTCCAACCCAACATGGGCTGGGACCCAAGTAAGTGTTTTCTGGATAGCCATCTGTCTAATCCTGCCATGGGTTTGTAGCACCTCATAAATCAAGTCTTGTCTGCTACGTGAGCTAAAGGACTGCAGACTCATCAACACTGCACATGAATCAGAGCAAATAACTYCTCTGTCAGGCTTGACTTCCTCCGCCCACTGCAAGGCCAACAGTATGACCATCAGCTCCGCCGTATATACAGCCAGATGATCTGTAATARYTTTCCTGACTGCCACKCCACATTCCTGCACTACAAATGCTGACCCYGTACATCCTSTCCTTGGATCTTATGAACCATCTGTGTAAATGGCCACAAAATCCTGATACACAGTATCCAGACGTCTCTTAAACCAATCAGATGGATCAACACCCTCCCTTTCTTTCAAGGTCTCTCCAACACTTTGAGGTTAACTACTGGAGGCGAGAGTAGCCACYATGGGTTCACAGGAATATCTACCGTTGGACTAAACTCCCTTCCATACAGTCCCGTCTCCTTTGCCTGGGTATTACCCACCCACCCAAAGCTCGAGTGCTGTCCTCGCTCATGTTCCCAGCATGCCTGTAAAATCTATTTTGCAGGATGAGACACCTCATGTTCCTGTAGGTTGACCCATTAATGAATTGCCATCTGCTATCTCCTAATATGCAATGACATATCCCCCATCTCTACCTGTAGTGCTGACACTGGGGAGGTCCAAAACACCCCCCCTACATATTCTGAATCCTTGCCCCTGTAGGGACCTCGTTTCCAATGAGGTCCGGGCTGCCGAACCATATTCTATACTGCCATAGTCTATTACAGATCGGATCAATACAACATACATTATCCTCATTGAGGAACGCCCAGCCCCCCATTCCTTCCCCATCAGACAGGATCAATACAACATACATGGTCCTCAATGAGGAACGCCCAGCCCCCCACTCCTTCCCTGTCAGACAGGATCAATACAACATACATGGTCCTCAATGAGGAACGCCCAGCCCCCCACTCCTTCCCTGCCAGACAGGATCAATGCAACATACATGGTCCTCATTGAGGTTTGCCCAGCCCCCCACTCCGTCCCCGTCAGACAGCGCATCACATTTAGCACCTTCTTACACTTTCCCACCACCCTCTCAATGTGTTCTGCCCAGGTCAGTCTAGTGTCAAAGTATACCCCAAGGAACCTGAAGGTCCCCACCCTCTCAATGTGTTCTGGATGATCCCACTCTCTTCTGATCATCCCCCACTCTTCTCCCACAGGTGTCGTCCAATGGTGTCACAGAACCGACGCCAACACAACCTCTTTGCCTGACGGATAGTTCTCCTCACCAGGGCCCGGGCCTGCTTATACTGAATCAGACTGACAGATAGTTCTCCTCACCAGGGCCCGGGCCTGCTTATACTGAATCAGACTGACGGAT
>NC_036857.1:2305272-2328116 GCF_002910315.2 Salvelinus sp. IW2-2015 | reverse complement strand
AGTGTCTCCTCACCAGGCCCGGCCTGCTTATACTGAATCAGACTTACAGATAGTTCTCCCACCAGGCCCGGGCCTGCTTATACTGAATCAGACTGACAGAGTAGTTCTCCCACCAGGGCCCGGGCTGCTTATACTGAATCAGACTGACAGATAGTTCTCCTCACCAGGCCCGGGCCTGCTTATACTGAATCAGACTGACGGTAGTTCTCCTCACCAGGGCCCGGGCCTGCTTATACTGAATCAGACTGATGGATAGTTCTCCTCACCAGGGCCCGGGCCTGCTTATACTGAATCAGACTGACAGATAGTTCTCCTCACCAGGGCCCGGGCCTGCTTATACTGAATCAGACTGACAGATAGTTCTCCTCACCCAGGGCCCGGGCCTGCTTATACTGAATCAGACTGACGAGATAGTTCTCCTCACCAGGGCCCGGGCTGCTTATACTGAATCAGACTGAGGATAGTTCTCCTCACCAGGGCCGGCCTGTTATACTGAATCAGACTGATGGATAGTTCTCCTCACCAGGGCCTGGCCTGTTTATACTGAATCAGACTGACAGATAGTTCTCCTCACCAGGGCCCGGGCCTGCTATATACTGAATCAGACTGACAGATAGTTCTCCTCACCAGGACCTGGGTCTGTTTATACTGAATCAGACTGACGGATAATTCTCCTCACCAGGCCTGGCCTGTTTATACTGAATCAGATGTTGGAAGTTATGTGTCCTTTTCAGTACTCTAAATGCCCTGTTCCTACTCCTCCCCGCTGCCCCACACTCCTCCGTCCACCATGGACTGTTCCTCCTCCTCCCTGAACTCTTAGGTATAGCCTCAGCAGCTGCCCCCACTAAAGCTGTTTAGAGTGGAAATTCCAACTGGATGCTTCAGATTAATGCATCAGGTGAAACATCTGGCTCCTTGTTCTATCTGTACTTCAAAACAGCACAGCCAAACAGAGAAACAGCACCCCCTATCACTCTGGTCAAATTGTTAGCCAACTGGGATGCTCTTTCATCCAGAAAGGTTTGATAGCCATCTACTTTGATAGGCTAGAATAAAATAGTTGTTTTTTTCATTCCATCTATTGTAGGCACACAAACTAAAGTACTGTATATCTGTGACATGGATAACACAAGGATACATTTAAGCAGGGCATTCCATTGTGGTGGCCCTCCTCATGCATAAACGGTGGACAGAGGCGTGTCTAGGTGTCTAGCCCCATGCCACTGCTTAGGGTTACATTGTTGCACTGTGTCCGGTCTAGAGTCTACAATCGTGATAAACGTTCTATCACTTCATCGCCAAATGATTGGCTATGAAAATAATGTAAAGGGCTGTCTGTACTATCCGTGTAGCACCACAAGAGGGCGCTATACGACCCTGTGTCTTGCTTGCTTCAGGCAGGCCTATTGTTTAGTGCAGTAGAATGAAAACACAATGGAATTGGACACTACTAGTCATGATAAAGTAGGCTATGAGAAAAATATTATTGAACAGAAGATTTGCGTGGATTCTTTTTTACCATCTTCGTTGCCCTTTTCAGATGCATTGAATAATATATAGTCATATATAACGTTTTAATGGCACATTGCTTTTTATATTATTTGATAAGTGGCTACATTTCTTAGTTATGTTTCTTATCAACAGATTAATATTATTACTCTACAAAGAGTAAAGAGTTATGCCAACTATAAAATTAACATTAATTTCCACATTTGAAAGGAATGACCTATCTTGATTAGACAAGCTTGATGAGCAAAGTAAAACTCGTGTAATGAGTCGCTCACCTGACCATTATAGCCTGCTATGATACAAGATGTGACAAGCTATGATACAAGATGTGACACGTGCAGCTACGGTTTCTTTTTCACTGTTTTACAAGACCTCGGCGCGTTATAACCCATTAGTTTAATGTTCATGGCTCAACAATGGAATTTCTAACAAAAGTCAAAATAGCTCAACATAAGTCGGGAGAGTGCAGGACAAAAAGCTATGATAGAGTAGCCCTCTATTCAACAGTTGTATTTATTTCCATTCCCAGATGTAAAGCGGCCTAAATCCCCTGCAGTGCAGTACGCACAGCTGCGGCGCTAATGTTTTAAAGCCGAGTCAGTGTGGATTGTGTTTGTGTGATAGCATCGTGCCAAGGGCAGGCGGGCCCAGACTGAGCGGCGCCGCCGCACACCTTGGCGAAGTTCAGGTTAAGTAGCCTCACATTCCTCAACGCACAGCTGATTGGAACATTAACAAACAGAAATCCGTGAGCCAGGCTGCAGATGGACTGGCATCGCAGCCAAGAAAATAGACTCGCGTGTGTGTGTGTGAGTCTGTGTGTGTGACAGAGAGAGAGAATAGTAGGAAAAGTTATAACAACTTTGAAACTGTGAATTTGAGAAAATAAATCCTAAATCAATAATTCTCATATTATTCTCTAAACCAAAATCATTTCGTATATCATGAATATTCATGAATCTCTTTTAGGGCTGTTGCTGAATGCCTTGGTACTCTTAAAAAAAGGGTTATTCTGCTCCATGTAGAACCCCTTAGGATTCCTTGTAGAACCCTCTGTGGAAAGGGTTCTACATGGAACCTAAAGGGGTTCTACCTGGAACCAAAAAGGTTATTCAAAGGCTTATCCTATGGGGACAAATAACCTTGTTGGTTCTAGATAGCACCTTTTGTCCAAGAGTATAGAGTATTTCAATTAGGAGCGGTTTTATATTTAAATTATATTTAAATTAGTAGGGCCTATGGTGGTACACAATGAAAGGTCTATTATGAAAACATCACTAGATTAGCCTATGTTGAATGCACTCTTATTAATTGGATAATAGTTAAGATAACATTCTAGTGTAATAGCTGTGTAAGTTACTAACTATTAACCTCATTGACGTTTTCATGCTCTGTGAATAAGTGGAAGTAAACATCCATCTATTTCAATATGGCAGTGAATTGTCACCTGTCATAGAATATCATTACAAAGTATTTGTGATCACCTTATTACAGTGATTGTTCAACAAAATACTATAGTTGTCATGGTTTGGTTACTTAGTAGATACAGACATGCTTCTGTACATTGATTGAACTAATTGTACTTTCCATGCCTGCCAAACGATTCTGTCTGGAAATCTAACCGTTACAAGGGAATGTCTGACCCTCAGTTCAAACCAAGTAGTAGGTCTACAGCGAACATGTGTGGAATAAAACAAACTAGATTCAAAGAATGAAGAAAAGTGGAAAGCATTATTCTCACCTAACATATATTGTTTTAATAAAAAACACCACAAGTACATTGTTATAAAAACAATATTGTGGATCACATCTGAATCATTGTAATATACAATACAAAATAGCTCAGCAATCTGAGAAATTGACATTTTTAAAATATAAATCTTTTCTACATATATATTGCTCAAAATACAGAACAGATAATAAGGAATGAAATATTATTTCACATAAAGTCCAACATGTATCAACATCTAAGAGAGCTCGTTGGGTTAGGATGCTATGTTGTTGATGACCATCCTGTCTCAACTCGACTCACACGTGTTTTCACCGAGCGCGCCGCTCTTCTTGGTGACAGCAGGACACCTGTGGCTGCGTGAGGACAGCTCCCCTGACCTGACACTTCGTAGTTTCAATCAGAATTTATCTACGCATAATGGATTTCACGTCGCCTTATCATGGATTTTCACGTCGCTTCATGCTTGATGCAAGACATAAGAGCGAGAAATGTCAATCCATGGCTTGGCCAACATCGTTCTTCATGTGTGCTTCGGTTAATGGTTATATATGTTGCTGATCAGCGGCAGAGAATTCTGTCATCGGAGCATCCGTTCTGTGAAAAGGAGAGGGTAATGGTACTTTTAACACACAGATAACAACTTGGTTTTAGCACACAGGATTATGCAGTGGTGTCCTTTTTACACTTATATGAATGCATGTGCAGGCAATAATATATTTCCTGAAAATTGCAGTTGAGTGAATTGTTCTGTACACATACCTCCACAGAGATGCTGGCGATTTCTGCATTGAGGGTTGTCAAAGGGGTCCGGGGTGCATCTGTGGTCTGCTGTTTGCCGGTGCGTCCAGCTCGACCTGTAGTCCCAAATATAGTTCGATGACATGCTGCAGAATCTCCATCTACTGGCTTTCTGTTGGCTGGCAGAGTGGCAAACCAGTCCTTCAGCTTGCTGTAGCAACTGTTCATGTCTGCAGAATACGACGTCATCTGCTCGTCCAGCAGTGGATCTTGCACTTGGAGATGGCCATCTCTGTTCAGAGAAACACCGGACCATGTCCCGGTGTTCTTGAGGGTGCAGGTAGATCCGACAACTTTCTTTATTCTCTTTGTTCTGACGTCTTGAAGAGTGGGAAGAGCAATATTACGAAAAAGAGGTGAAGTAGAGCGAGTTCTGTATCCTTGGTGAGAATTCTCAGACTGTTACTGTCAAGTGAATTTTGACGTTTGTGCTCTGAAGGGAACTCACGCCGTATTATCTCTCCAGGACGATTCGGCGAGTGACTAAAGCGGGTACATTTTGAAGCGTTGGACCAATGAGAAACTCCCGCCTGCAAAGGAGGCGGGTCTTCCAATCCCAGACTGACTACATTAGAGACGGGTTTTACAATCTTTACAATCTGCTAAATGATGGTGTTACAAATGGAAACAAATTTCCCAGGCTGTCCTTTGACCGTGGACTCTGCAGGTGTAGAGACCGCCCGGAAGACTGGTGTGGAGCTTAGTCATGAAGAATGCGCAATAACTAGGTTAATAGGCTTTAAATTGTTACCGAATGGAACTCAATCTTACGCGTAAATAACGCGGACCTGTCACATCAATATAGAGTTTTTATTGGGGATGTGTCTATAGCCTACTGAAAAAAATGCCAGTCCATTATAATCTCGAAATATAGAGTAGCTGAACTAAGCATTTTGCACATCCAGCTCTGCAAATCCTTCCTCGAATACTGTTTTTATTTGTTTATAAGTATTATGTTTTAATCAACTGAAAAGTGCATATCACATTTAATTAAACTAAATACATCATTCTGCATTTGACCAATCAACAATACTTTATCCAAATTAATGTTTTAATAGCATCAATTAATTTTGTTCAAGTATTTAGCAGCTATAGATTTTGCATTATGGTATGCAAATTGTGATTTAAAAATATAAGATAAAAAACATGAAATGTATTTAAAATTGCATTTCATAGTAGACGAATCTCATGGATTCACATACCTATGCAATACATTTATTTCAATGTACAAATCTCATAGTTTACACACATTAAGCCTTAAATCTTCCAAATGAATAGTTTCATCAGATTCTTCACATTTCCCACTGGCGCCCGGCGGTATGTGAATTGCTCTGTTTTGAAATCTTCCTCAGATTAGTCCAAAAACAAGCTACGCAGACGCCAGGCGCCAGTTACCGTGACGTCGCCCATTCATGTAGTTCCTGACGGCTGTCAGCCTGGCGCCCGCCGCGGGCGGTGTCCATGGAGACCTCAAAACAAGGGCGGCTCACAATCCCCCCCATTCACCTGCCACAGCAACCAAACCCTGAGAATAAAACTTGTCTGCCCTACAAGTCGTTATTCATTTATCACGTTAAATCCACTCACGTGAAGAATATACTGCCCCACACACCTGCAAACTAGCCATTGTCTCTAGTGCTGCTCACTCAGCTCCTCAAAGGCTTGTAAAGAAAAAAAAAGGACAGAGGTGCATTTGAATGTGTAAAGATGACAGCTTCCTGAATTCTTCAGTTAGGAACTCCCCTTCTTTTTCATAAGGAAATTCTCTCAAGTAGAAACACTTGCTAATACTATCTTTTAATGATATAATAATCGTTTACAATGTTGCCAGTTCAGTCCCTGTCTGTCTGTAGTCACCAGAATTAATTTTTATTTGTTTTTCTTTTTAGCTTAGAAATGAATTCAAATAATTTTACAAACTTGTATTAATTGTGCTGGTTTCCCACCAAACGGTGCAATTCATTTGAGACAGAGAACACAAACGGAGAAGGCATGAAAACACAAAGTGAAACAGGAGAAGAATGTAATTTTAGCATCTGGTATTCCCCCCCCCCCCCCCCCAAAAAAAGATATATATGTGGTGTTGAATGAGTAATTCAGTTGGGCCTATGTTAAAATGCTCAAATACATGCACTTGGAAAGTTACAGCATGTGGACCTTGTCATTTTTTTTATGTCAAAATCACTGTATCCCATACTCAAGTGCATGGAATTGATATGCAAATGTAACTTAAATCAGCATATTCTTAAGTGGACAATTTAACCCTCCTTTTTTAAAAAAAACATTCCCTCCTTATTACAGTTCATTCTTCGCTAACGCATAATCTCATCTTCTTCATCCAGCATTAGAGAGAGTGTTATCGTGACTGTGAGGAAGGTGACAAATGCCGTCTTTCACAGGTCATGTTTGGGGATGGAGAGGCCAGTGGTCTGAATACAATGGTGCAGAGCAAGTATTGTGGAGAGTAAAATCTGTTGGCCAGTTGAGTCTGGAGACGCCCTCTCTCTTTCTCTCAGTCAGCTTTTGTTCAGTTGCCAGAGA
The DNA here is from genome assembly GCF_002910315.2 of Salvelinus sp. IW2-2015. Lineage (NCBI taxonomy): Eukaryota > Metazoa > Chordata > Actinopteri > Salmoniformes > Salmonidae > Salvelinus > Salvelinus sp. IW2-2015. Next base: position 2,321,533 of record NC_036857.1, on the reverse strand, counting down.
GCTATCAGCACTTCCCTATGACACCAACATTAAACCCCACACAGCTGCGGCCCTTTTAAATCCTGTTTACTGGACATCAAGGGAGGGAGGGACAGGTGAGGGGACGGAGGAAAGGTGAACACATGAGCTCTTGATTTAAACAGAGAGGAGGTTCTTTTGTTGTGTTTGTTACACACTAGCTTACTAACTGAGGGTAAAAATGTTTCTGCTCTGTCTCCCCTCCTGTTGTTAGATCCTCCCTGAGTTTTGACAGTGACAGCCACACACACTTGGGGTTTGGAAGGCAGTTAGGTTGTGGGGTTGATATTGACATGAATGGGTATAAGAATGTGCGGGCATTTTGTTCACTCAACCTCTGCAACTCTGTTTTCATTTTTCAAGAAATGAATTTGTTTAAACACCCCCCACCCCCGCCCTCCCCTTTTTCTATTTGTAATCTCTATGCCCGGCACTGCTATGCACGACTGGAGACAGGAAACAGAGAGGAGAACGCTGGACGACGGTTGATATAAGAGGAAGAGAGACATCTCCAGGAATGTTTTTTCCTGTTGCCATCTCTCCATCCACAGCAGTTTTTTGCCCTATCTCTACATGCATTGATTACTTTCACTGAATTACAGCTTTTTATTCCACAGAATGCTGAAAAAAAATTAAATAATCTGCTGTAGTCTCTGTAGATAGTGATGCTTTTTGACTGGTGGACGGAATCTAAGAAGAGGTCTATGCTGTATACAGTAGACTAATCCTGCCTCCTTATGAGACATGTAATGAGTATTGTGCTGGTGGCCCACGACATGTCCAGCATGGTCCAGGCATGGATGTCCCCTGTCACTGTAGCATCGTGGGGATGAGAGTGGTGCTTGAGGTCATAAAATAAAATAAAAAAATAGAATGAAATAAAATTGTATTTGTTCAACATGCCCACGAATATCTCCCACCACTCTCTCAATGTGTTCTGCCCAGGTCAGTCTAGTGTCAAAGTATACCCCAAGGAACCTGAAGGTCCCCACCCTCTCAATGTGTTCTGCCCAGGTCAGTCTAGTGTCAAAGTATACCCCAAGGAACCTGAAGGCCCCCACCCTCGCCAAGTTTCTCCCATATAACCTCAAGCATACCTCATCTCCCACCTTCCTCCTGGTAAAGAACACAGTCTGAGTTTTCTCTATAGAGAACCTGAATACTCACATTAATGCCCACCGCTCTACCTCATCAATTGGTTCCTGTACCTTCCTGACTCTGTATGGCACATTTCTTCCCCTCTTCCATAAGGCCCCATCATCTGCAAATAACAACCTCCCAATATCCATCCGTATCTGAGAGTAAACATCATTGATCATGATTGAGAACAACAGAGGACTAATCAGGCTCCCCTGTAGTGTACCGTTATCCACCAGGTAGATGCCTGATAGAGACTTCCCCACCCTCACCTGGATAGACCTTCCAAACAGGAAATCCTTTATCCAGTTGTACGTTTTTCCTCCTACCCCCATAATATCAAGCTTGATTAACAACCCCTCCTTCCACATCATATCATGCTCCTTCTCCACATCAAAAAAGACAGCTACAACAGTCTCCTTGTTCACCTGAGCCTTCCTGACCTCTGCTTCTAAGCAGAATACTGGGTCCATAGTTCCACTCCCCTTCCTGAACCCACTCTGATGTGGCGATACTAGCCCCCTGCTCTCCAGGAAGTAAGTTAGCATCTCCGTAATCATACGTTCCATAATCTTACATTCATGTTATGTTAAAGCTATTGGCCGATAGTTAGTTGGCCTCGTTGGGTCCTTCCCTGGCTTCCGGATTGGTACCACTACTGCCTCCTTCCAGCTGCCTGGTAGGTTCCCCTCCTCCTAAACTCTGTTGTACAACACCAATAACCCAGCCTTACCTATTGTCCATTTCATCTCTGCCATGGTAAATGGTGCATTCAACGCATCATTTACATCCTCCCGCCTACGTCTCTCGTTCTCTCTCTCCCGCTCTGTCCGTCCTCTGACAAATCTACAGAGCTGTGCACTTGGACAAACGCTTTGGCCATCATCTCTGCCTTCTCCTCATCTGTTACTGCCATATCCTCCCCACTCATCAACACTGGATCATCCCACTCTCTTCTGATCATCCCCCACTCTTCTCCCACAGGTGTCGTCCAATGGTGTCACCGAACCGACGCCAACACAACCTCTTTGCCTGACGGATAGTTCTCCTCACCAGGGCCCGGGCCTGCTTATACTGAATCAGACTGACAGATAGTTCTCCTCACCAAGGCCGGGCCTGCTTATACTGAATCAGACTGATGGATAGTTCTCCTCACCAGGGCCCGGGCCTGTTTATACTGAATCAGACTGACAGATAGTTCTCCCACCAGGGCCCGGGCCTGTTTATACTGAATCAGACTGACAGATAGTTCTCCTCCCAGGCCGGGCTCTTATTAACTGAATCAGACTGACGGATAGTTCTCCTCACCAGGGCCCGGAGCCTGCTTATACTGAATCAGACTGATGGATAGTTCTCCTCACCAGGGCCAGGGCCTGTTTATACTGAATCAGACTGATGGATAGTTCTCCTCACCAGGGCCTGGGCCTGTTTATACTGAATCAGACTGACAGATAGTTCTCCTCACCAGGGCCCGGGCCTGCTTATACTGAATCAGACTGACAGATAGTTCTCCTCACCAGGACCTGGGRCTGTTTATACTGAATCAGACTGACGGATAGWTCTCCTCACCAGGMCCTGGGCCTGTTTATACTGAATCAGARGTTGGAAGTTATGTGTCCTTTTCAGTACTCTAAATGCCCTGTTCCTACTCCTCCCRGCTGCCCCACACTCCTCCGTCCWCCATGGGACTGSTTTCCTCCTCCTCCCTGAACTCTMAGGTATAGCCTCAGCAGCTGCCCCCACTAAAGCTGTTTAGAGTGGAAATTCCAACTGMATGCTTCAGATTAATGCATCAGGTGAAACATCTGGCTCCTTGTTCTATCTGTACTTCAAACAGCACAGCCAAACAGAGAACAGCACCCCCTATCACTCTGGTCAAATTGTTAGCCAACTGGGATGCTCTTTCATCCAGAAAGGTTTGATAGCCATCCTACTTTGATAGACTAGAATAAAATAGTTGTTTTTTTCATTTCCATCTATTGTAGGCACACAAACTAAAGTACTGTATATCTGTGACATGGATACACAAGGATACATTTAAGCAGGGCATTCCATTGTGGTGGCCCTCCTCATGCATAAACGYTGGACAGAGGGCGTGTCTAGGTGTCTAGCCCCATGCCACTGCTTAGGGTTACATTGTTGCACTGTGTCCGGTCTAGAGTCTACAATCGTGATAAACGTTCTATCACTTCATCGCCAAATGATTGGCTATGAAAATAATGTAAAGGGCTGTCTGTACTATCCGTGTAGCACCACAAGAGGGCGCTATACGACCCTGTGTCTGCTTGCTTCAGCAGGCCTWTGTTTAGTGCAGTAGAATGAAACACAATGGAATTGACACTACTAGTCATGATAAAGTAGGCTATGAGAAAAATMATTATTGAACAGAAGATTTGCGTGGATTCTTTTTTTACCATCTTCGTTGCCTCTTTCAGATGCATTGAATAATATATAGTCATATATAACGTTTTAATGGCACATTGCTTTTTATATTATTTTGATAAGTGGCTACATTTCTTAGTTATGTTCTTATCCAACAGATTAATATTATTATAGTCTACAAAGAGTAAAGAGTTATGCCAACTATAAAATTAACATTAATTTCCACATTTGAAAGGAATGACCTATCTTGATTAGACAAGTTGATGAGCAAAGTAAACTCGTGTAATAGTCGCTCACCTGACCATTATAGCCTGCTATGATACAAGATGTGACAAGCTATGATACAAGATGTGACAAGTGCAGCTACGGTTTCTTTTTTACTGTTTTACATGACCTCAGCGCGTTATAACCCATTAGTTTAATGTTCATGGCTCAACAATGGAATTCTAACAAAAGTCAAAATAGCTCAACATAAGTCGGGAGAGTGCAGGACAAAAGCTATGATAGATAGTAGCCCTCTATTCAACAGTTGTATTTATTTCCATTCCCAGATGTAAAGCGGCMCTAAATCCCCTGCAGTGCAGTACGCACAGCTGCGGCGCTAATGTTTTAAAGCCGAGTCAGTGTGGGATTGTGTTTGTGTGATAGCATCGTGCCAAGGGCAGGCGGGCCCAGACTGAGCGGCGCCGCCGCACACCTGGCGAAGTTCAGGTTAAGTAGCCTCACATTCCTCAACGCACAGCTGATTGGAACATTAACAAACAGAAATCCGTGAGCCAGGCTGCAGATGGACTGGCATCGCAGCCAAGAAAATAGACTCGCTGTGTGTGTGTGAGTCTGTGTGTGTGACAGAGAGAGAGAATAGTAGGAAAAGTTATAACAACTTTGAAACTGTGAATATGAGAAAATAAATCCTAAATCAATAATTCTCATATATTCTCTAAACCAAAATCATTTCGTATATCATGAATATTCATGAATCTCTTTTAGGGCTGTGCTGAATGCCTTGGTACTCTTAAAAAAAGGGTTATTCTGCTCCATGTAGAACCCCTTAGGATTCKTTGTAGAACCCTCTGTGGAAAGGGTTCTACATGGAACCTAAAGGGGTTCTACCTGGAACCAAAAAGGGTTATTCAAAGGCTTATCCTATGGGGACAAATAACCCTTGTTGGTTCTAGATAGCACCTTTTMTCCAAGAGTATAGGTTATTTCAATTAGGAGGCGGTTTTATATTTAAATTAGATTTAAATTAGTAGGCCTATGGTGGTACACAATGGTAAAGGTCTATTATGAAAACATCACTAGATTAGCCTATGTTGAATGCCTCTTATTAATTGGATAATAGTTAAGATAACATTCTAGTGTAATAGCTGTGTAAGTTACTAACTATTAACCTCATTGACGTTTTCATGCTCTGTGAATAAGTGGAAGTAAACATCCATCTATTCAATATGGCAGTGAATTGTCACCTGTCATAGAATATCATTACAAGTATTGTGATCACCTTATTACAGTGATTGTTCAACAAAATACTATAGTTGTCATGGTTTGGTTACTTAGTAGATCCAGACATGCTTCTGTACATTGATTGAACTAATTGTACTTTTCCATGCCTGCCAWAACGATGTTCTGTCTGGAAATCTAACCGTTACAAGGGAATGTCTGACCCTCAGTTCAAACCAAGGTAGTAGGTCTACAGCGAACACGTGTTGTGAATAAACAAACTAGATTCAAAGAATGAAGAAAAGTGAAAGCATTATTCTCACCTAACATATATTGTTTTAATAAAAACACCACAAGTACATTGTTATAAAAACAATATTGGGGATCACATCTGAATCATTGTAATATACAATACAAATATAGCTCAGCAATCTGAGAAATTGACATTTTAAAATATAAATCTTTTCTACATATATATTGCTCAAAATACAGAACAGATAATAAGGAATGAAATATTATTTCACATAAAGTCCAACATGTATCAACATCTAAGAGAGCTCGTTGGGTTAGGATGCTATGTTGTTGATGACCATCCTGTCTCAACACGACTCACACGTGTTTTCACCGAGCGCGCCGCTCTTCTTGGTGACAGCAGGACACCTGTGGCTGCGTGAGGACAGCTCCCCTGACCTGACACTTCGTAGTTTCAACTCAGAATGTTTATCTACGCATATCATGGATTTTCACGTCGCATCTTATCATGGATTTTCACGTCGCTTCACTGCTTGATGCAAGACATAAGAAGCGACGAAATGTCATCCATGGCTGGCCAACATCGTTCTTCATGTTGCTTCGGTTAATGGTTATATATGTTGCTTGATCAGCGGCAGAGAATTCTGTCATCGGAGCATCCGTTCTGTGAAAAGGAAGAGGGGTAATGGTACATTTTAACACACAGATAACAACTTGGTTTTAGCACACAGGATTATGCAGTGGTGTCCTTTTTACACTTGAATATGTAATGCATGGCAATAATATATTTTCCTGAAATTGCGTTGATGGAATTGTTCTGTACACATACCTCCACAGAGATGCTGGCGATTTCTGCATTGAGGGTTGTCAYAGGGGTCCGGGGTGCATCTGRGGTCTGCTGTTTGCCGGGTGCGTCCAGCTCGACCTGTAGGTCCCAAATATAGTCGATGACATGCTGCAGAATCTCCATCTTACTGGCTTTCTTGTTGGCTGGCAGAGTGGGKACCAGCTCCTTCAGCTTGCTGTAGCAYCTGTTCATGTCCTGCAGAAAMACYSTCATCTGCTCGTCCAGCAGTGGGATCTTGCACTTGGAGATGGCCATACTCTGTTCAGAGAGACACCGGACCATGTCCTCGGTGTTCTTGAGGGTGCAGGTAGATCCGACAACTTTCATTTTCTCTTGTTCTGACGTCTTGAAGAGTGAAGAGCAATATACGAAAAAGAGGTGAAGTAGATGCGAGTTCTGGTATCCTGGTGAGAATTCTCAGACTGTTACTGTCAAGTGAATTTTGACAGTTTGTGGCTCTGAAGGGAACTCACGCCGTATTTATCTCTCCAGCAGGATTCGGGGAGTGACTAAAGCGGGTACATTTTGAAGCGTTGGACCAATGAGAAACTCCCGCCTGCAAAGGAGGGGTGGGCTTCCAATCCTCGCACTACCATTAGAGACAGGGTGTTTATCAATCTTTACAATCTGCTAAATGATGGTGTTACAAATGGAAACAAATTTCCCAGCTGTCCTTTGACCGTGGACTCTGCAGGTGTAGAGACCGCCCGGAGACGTGGGTGTGGAGCTTAGTCATGAAGAATGCTGCAATAACTAGGTTAATAGGCTTTTAATTGTATACCGAATGGAACTCAATCTTACGGTAAATAACCGGACCTGTCACATCAATATAGYTTTTTATTGGGGATGTCTATAGCCTACTGAAAAAATGCCAGTCCATTTATAATCTCGATAATATAGAGTAGCTGAACTAAGCATTTTGCACATCCCAGCTCTGCAGAATCCTACCCTCGAATAKATGTTTTTATTTGTTTATAAGTATTATGTTTTAATCAACTGAAAAGTGCATATCACATTTTATTATAAACTAAATACATCATTCTGCAMTTGACCAATCAACAAATCCTATCCAAATTAATGTTTTAATAGCATCAATTAATTTTACAGTTATTTAGCAGCTATAGATTTTGCATTATGGTATGCAAATTGTGATTTAAAATATAAGATAAAAACATMAAATGTATTTAAAATTGCATTTCATTAGTAGACGAATCTCATGGATTCACATATCCTATGCAATACATTTATTTCAATGTACAAATCTCATAGTTTACACACATTAAGCCTTAAATCTTCCAATGAATAGTTTCACAGATTCGTTCACATGTTCCCACTGTGCGCCCGGCGGTATGTGAATTGCTCTGTTTTGAATCTTTCCTCAGATAGTCCAAACAAGCTGACGCAGACTGCCAGGCGCCAGTTCCGTGACGTCGCCCATTCATGTWGTCCCTGACGGCTGTCAGCCTGGCGCCGCGCGGGCGGTGTCCATGGAGACCTCAAACAAGGGGGCTCACAATCCCCCCATTCACCTGCACAGCACAAACCCTGAGAATAAACTGTCTGCCCAAAATCGTTATTCATTTATCACGTTAAACCWCTCAGTGAAGAGATTACTGCCCCACACACCTGCAAACTGCCATTGTCTCTAGCTTGCTCACTCAAGCTCCAAAGGCTTGTAAAAGAAAAAAAAGACAGAGGGCTTTGAATGTAAAATGACAGTTCCTGAATTCCTTCAGTTAGGTACTCCCCTTCTTTTTTCATAAGGAAATTCCTCAAGTAAAACATTGTATATTTTACACTGATATAAAATAACTTACAATGTTGCAGTTTCAGTCCCTGTCTGTCTGTAGTCCACCAGAATTAGATTTTTATTTGTTTTTCTTTTTACTTAGTAAATAGATTCAAATAAATTTTACAACTTGTATAATTGTGCTGAGTTTTCCACAAACTTGCAATTCATTTGGAGACAGAGAACCAAACGAGAGAAGGCATGAAAACACAAAGTGAAAACAGAGAAGAATGTAATTATTAGCATCTGGTATTCCCCCCCCCCCKKAAAAAAWATATATGTGGTTTGAATGAGTAATTCAGTTGGCCTATGTTAAATGCTCAAATAATGCACTGGAAATACAGCATGTGGACCTTTCATTTTTTTTATCAAAGCATGTATCATACTCAAGTGCATGGAATTGATTATGCAAATGTAATTAAATCAGCATTTCTTAACTGGACAATTAACCCTCTTTAAAAAAAAAATCCCTGCATTTTACTTATTCTCGCTAAGCAAAACTCATCTTCTTCTCCAGCATCTAGAGAGAGTTGTTTCTGTGTGAGGAGAGTGACATCCTCTTTCACAGGTCATGTTGGGGATGGGGAGAGCCAGTGGTCTGAAACAATGGGAGTGCAGAGCAAGTATTGTGGGAGAAAATCTTGTCTGGAGCCAGTGAGTCTGGAGCGCCCCTCTGCTCTCTCATCCAGCTTTTGTTCAGTTGCAGAAGCTATCAGCACTTCCTACTGACACCAACAATAACCCCACACAGCTGGGCCCTTTTAATCCTGTTTACTGCAACATCAAGGAGAGGGGAGGGACAGGGGAGGGGGACGGAGGAAAGTGAAACACATTAGCTCTTGATTTTAAGACAGAGAGGAGGTTCTTTCTGTTGTGGTTTGTTACAACTAGCTACTAACTGAGMTGTAAAAATGTTTTCTGGCTCTGTCTCCCTCCCTTGTTGTTAGATCCTCCCTGAGTTGTGACAGTGACACCACACACACTGGGTTTGAAGGCAGTTGGTTGTTGGTTGAATGACATGAAGTGGTATAGAATGTGGGGCATTTTGTTCACTCAACCTCTGCAACTCATGTTTTCATTTTCAAGAAATGAATTTGGTTTAAACATTTTTCTATTGTAATCTTATCCCGGCACTGCTGCAGACTGTGGACAGGAAACAGAGAGGGYGACGCTGGACGACGGGTTGATGATAAGGAGGAAGGAAGAACATTCCAGGAATGTTTTTCCTGTTGCCATCTTCTCCCACCACAGCAGTTTTTGTTGGCCCTATCTCTACATTGCATTGAATTACTTTTCACTGGAATTAAAGCTTTTTCCACAGAATGCTGAAAAAAATAAATAATCTGCTGTAGTCTACTGTAGACTAGTGATGCTTTGCTGGTGGACGGAATCTAAGAAGAGGTCTATGCTGTTACATAGACTAATCCTGCTCCTTATGAGTGACATGTAATGAGTATTGTGCTGGTGGCCCAGACATGGTCCAGGCATGGTCCAGGCATGGATGTCCCCTGTCACTGTGCATCTGGGGATGAGAGGGTGCTTGAGGTCATACAATAAATAAAAAAATAGAATGAAATAAAATTGTATTTGTCACATGCACCGAATACAACAGGTGTAGACTTTACCATGAAATACTTACTTACAAGCCCTTAAATCAACAATAAATCAACAATGCAGAGTTAAAAAGTGAAAACGATTTCATACATTTAAAAAAAAACAAAAATTGTAACACAATGAAATAGCAATAACAAGACTATATACAAGGAGTACCGGTACCGAGTCAATGTGCAGGGGTACAAGGCAGTTGAGGTAGTTGAGGTAATATGTACATGTAGGTAGGGATAAAAGTGACCATGCAATCAGGATAGATCATATACAGAGTAGCAGCAGCGTCTGTGAAGAGTGTGAAAGTGTGTGTGGCGTCAATATGCATGTGTGTGTGTGTATATATATGTGTGTTGAATTGTCAGTGTAGTATGTGTGAGTGTCTGGGTAGAATAGAGTGAGTGTCTGGGTAGAGTCCAGTGAGTGTCTGGGTAGAGTCCAGTGAGTGTGTGTATCTGCATATAATTTTTTTGTGGACTGCTGTCTCTCTTGCCATCCATAATGTTTGTTGGTCAAAGTTCAACACAAGCTGAGACATTACCACAGTTTAACTTCTCTGTATACAGTATATCAACATTTCAGTCGACTCAACAGCCAGTGACAGAGCTGTAGGCTTGAACATGTGTTTTCTTTAGGCCTGTCCCATTTAGCTGAAGGATGCATTGTGTTTTCCATTTTCTCACCATTCCTGCTTGACTTCTAATATCATTCTGCTTGACTTCTAATATCCCCATTTCTGCTTGACTTGATAATGTCAGGTGCGGGGACCCTCGCCCCGACTGGGACCTCGTAGCGGGCCCGGACTGGGGACCCTCGAAGCGGGCCCCGGAACTGGGCACCCTCGCTGAAGGGGCCCCGGACTGGGCACCCTCGTTGCGGGCCCCAGACTGGGCACCCTCGCTGCGGGCCCCGGACTGGGCACCCTCGCTGCGGGCCCCGGACTGGGCACTGCCTCGCTGCGGGCCCCGGAGCACCTCGCGCGGCCCGTGGGCACCCTCGCTGCGGGCCCCGGACTGCGGCACCTGCTGCGGGCCCCGGACTGGGACCCTCGCTGCGGGCCCGGACTGGGCACCCTCGCTGCGGGCCCGGACTGGGCACCCTCGTTGCGGGCCCCGGACTGGGCACCCTCGCTGAAGACTCCAGACTGGAGAACATGCTGGAGGCTTCCGACTGAGAAGTCGCTGGAGGCTCCGGACTGGAGGCCGTCGCTGGAGGCATGCGCTCCGGACTGGAGACCGTCTCTGGAGTCCCTTACCATCCAGGATCTCTTCCCATGTCCAGAGTCCTCTCTACCACGCTGCTTGGTCCTTTGGTGGTGGGAAGTTCTGTCACGGCTGTTGAAAGGAGAGGACCAAGGTGAGCGTGGTGAGCGTACATTTTCGTTATTTTAATCAAAATGACGCCGAACAAACATTAAACACTACAAAACAAACCGTGAAGCTAAAGGCTAGTGCCCTAAAACAAAGTCAACTTCCACAAAGACAGGTGGAAAAAAGGGTACCTAAGTATGGTTCTCAATCAGAGACAACGATAGACAGCTGCTCTTGATTGAGAACCACACACCCCGGCCAAACACAAAGAAATACACAACATAGAACATAGAACCACCCCAAATCACGCCCTGACCAAACCAAAATAGAGACATAAAAAGGATCTCTAAGGTCAGGGCGTGACAGATAAATCACCATTCTTGTTTGACTGATAACATCACCATTCCTGTTTGACTTTAACATCACCATTCTTGTTTGACTGATAACATCACCATTTCCTTGTTTGACTTCTAACATACCATTCTGTTTGACTGATAACATCACATTCCTGTTTGACTTCTAACATACCATTCTTGTTTGACTTGAAAATCACCATTCCTGTTTGACTTAACATCACCATTCCTTGTTTGACTGATAACATCACGCATTCCTGTTTGACTGATAACATCACCATTCCTGTTTTGACTGATAACATCACCATTCCTGCGTGACTGATAACATCACCATTCCTGTTTGACTGATAACATCACCATTCCCTGCTTGACTGATAATCACCATTCCTGTTTGACTGATAACATCACCATTCCTGTTTGACTGATAACATCACCATTCCTGTTTGACTGATAACATCACCATTCCTGTTTGACTTCTAATATCACCATTCTTGTTTGACTGATAACATCACCATTCCTGTTTGACTGATAACATCACCATTCTTGTTTGACTGATAACATCACCATTCTTGTTTGACTGATAACATCACCTGTGAACAGGTGTGCTGAGTGTTCCGAGGGGGCGGGGCCATGGCCTAAATGACCTCGGTATTATGCTCTTCACTTTTATCATAGTACTCTGACATTTGGCCCATATGGCTAAACATTTTTCATGTAGCCCATGTGATGAAAAAAAATCATACTTTTTTAAATTCCACATATGTTTTGATTTCAGATGTCTCATTTTGGATGGGGTGTGTCACTGGAGCTCAAGGGACGGGAATGGAAGGGAAAAGAGAGCGGAGCTGTGTCATCCCGGGGGGTCTATGTTCTACAGGACAAGCTAAGATGGTCACCAATCATTGACCTCTGGTGTCAGAAACACATTGTGATGGTAATTTAGGTCAGAGTCAGCAGATTATAAGGGCTTTAAAGATCTCAAATAGGCTGAATGTAGTGAGGGGCTCTCTTTTCTTTTTAATAGAGAAAGATAACAGTTAAACCATGCAAGTATAGGACAGGATATGAACCTACAGATGTAGGATCTTAATTTTGATCACCCTGTTGCAYGAGAACTTTCCTTAAAACYTGTAGTATATTTGAGGTTTTAAAAGGCTTCTGAAGATTGCAATTTAAAATTTGATGTTTCAAACTTGATTTTCCCTTACAAAAAAAGGATGAACCACTAAACAATGTCCATTAATTAGAATCCACATAATAATTAACATTTCTTTTTGCTGCGAGATTGTTTTCCTGCTGTATCAAATTAAGATCCTACATCTGTAATACAGAGTGGAATGTTATCAAAACAAGTTCTGGATTCCAGGCTAATGCCATTGCCAGCTGATAGGTTTCCACTGAGCCCTGAGGATCACCATGCAGGCAGACTGCAGCCCTCTGACAGGCAGCTAATGAGCATCCTCCTTTGGCTGRGCTCTGACCTTTGACCCCTGCCACCAATCTCACTGACGCTGTGTTAGCGGGTCAAGCCCAGTTTAGACCCACACAGCGCCTCGCCCCCACCCCCTGAGAGCTGCATGTTGGAGGGTGTATTATGCTTAGGTATGTGAAAGTATGCAGGCCCAACTTTAACCCCCACCCTATGTAGACTACTGTTGCTTGCATTTGAATGAGTGTGCCCCTCCCTGGCTTTCCTGCCAACACTATGGCACTCACTCAATCATACATTGTCCTTTAACAGTGTCCCCTGGTCTTCCCAGGGCGTTCTCTCTCTCCCCATGGTGCCCCCTCTCTCCCCATGATGCCTGATTCCACAGGGCTGCCCCTCTCTCCCACACCCAGCAGGGCGAGACTTTGGTTGAGGCAGAGGCAACAGCTTGTCTGGCAATTGAGGGCCCTGAGCACCGGGCTCCTGCAACCAGCCTGYTTCTCACACATAATATCTTCTAATTAGCTCGTCATCTGCTAGTGCCAGTGCACCAATGGCACGCAAAGATCTATTGAGAGCGTAGACATTGTGTTGTGGGATCCTTTCCACTTCAATGGTGAATGCTTGGAGAAGCCTAGGACCTGTGGCCCATTCAGGGCCTTTTCTAAGGGGGAGGTCCACACAATAGGAGACACTGTTATAGCCTGGAGCCTTTACAGTGTTCAGGACAACCCTGCCCAAGCCAACCCCCTGCTACTCCTCTCTGACCCCCTCCTCCATCACCCCAGCATTAGCTAAAGCACTGACTCTTCCTTCAGTCAGTGTATACCACATTATATGCAGTGGAATGTGTCAGACAGACCTGCCCTTTGACCCCATCTGCATGTTGATAAGTTGTAACCAGTTCCTCCACTGCAGCGAATGGATCAGATAGCACTTCAAATCCATTGGTAATATTGTGCTTTTACAATTTTAAAATTGAACCTTTATTTAACGAGGCAAGTCAGTTAAGAACAAATTCTTATTTACAATGACGGCCTACCAAAAGGCAAAAGGCCTCCTGCGGGGATGGGGGCTGGGATTCAAAATATATATTTTTATAAAAATATAGGATAAACACACATCACGACAAGAGAGGACACCGCAACACTACAAATAAAGAGAGACAAACAACATAGCATGGCAGCAACACCATGACAACACAGCATGGTAGCAACACAAACCATTTGACAAACACAGCATGGTGCAACACAACATTGACAACACAGCATGGTAGCAACACAACATGACAACACAGCATGGTAGACAACACATGACAAAATACAGCATGGTAGCAAACACAACATGACAACACAGCATGGTAGCAACACAACATGACAACACAGCAGGTAGCAAACACAACCATGACAACACAGCAGGTAGCAACACAACATGACAAATCACAGCATGGTAGCAACAACAACATGACAACACAGCATGGTAGCAACACATGACAACACAGCATGCAGCAACACAAACATGACAAAACAAGCATCGGTAGCAACACAACATGACAACATAGAATGCAGCAACACATGGCAACACAACATGGTAACAAGACAACATGACAACAACATGGTAGCAAACACAACATGACAACATAGCATGGCAGCAACACATGACAACATAGCATGGCAAGCAACACATGACAACACGAGCATGGTAGCAACACAACATAGACAACACAGCATGAGCAAACACAACATGACAACATAGCATGGCATGGCAGCAAACACATGACAACACAGCATGGTAGCAACACAAACATGACAACACAGCATGGTAGCAACACAACATGACAACAGTCAGCATGGTAGCAACACAACATGACAACACAACATGGCAGCAACACATGACAACACACATGGCAGTAAACACATGACAACACAGCATGGTAGCAACACAACATGAGAACAACACAGCATGGTAGCAACAACAACATGACTACACAGCATGACAACATTGCATGGTAGCAACACAACATGACAACACAGCATTTGACAAACATTGCATGTAGCAACACAACATGACAACACAGCATGGCAGCAACCACATGACAACACAGCATGGTGAACACAACAGACAACACAGCATGGTAGCAACACATGACAACACAGCATGGTAAGCACACACATGACAACCAACAGCATGGTAGCAAACAAACGACAACACAGCATTCGGTAGCAACACAACATGACAACACAGCATGGTAGCAACACATGACAACCACAGCATGAGCAGCAAACCACATGACAACACAGCAATGGTAGCAACACAACATGACAACACAGCTGGAAAGAAACGCGAAAAACAGGTAGCAACACAACATGACAAACACAGCATCAGGTAGCAACACAACATGACAAGCGACAGCATGGCAGCAACCACATGACAACAATAATAAAAAAGTTTATCAAGACATTATTGCAGGAGAGAATGTTAGGCTCTCTGTCCACTAATTGGAAGCTCAACAGAAGTGGGGTGATGCAACAGGACAACGACCCAAAACAAGAAGTAATCAACACGCCTTCTGGAATGGTCTGACCTCAACCCGAATGAGATGCTGTGGCCTGACCTTTCAACCCGAATGAGATGCTGTGGCCTGACTCAACCCGAATGAGATGCTTGTGGCCTGACCTCAACCCGAATGAGATGCTGTGCCTGACCTCAACCCGAATGAGATGCGTGCGCCTCCTGACCTCAACCCGATGAGATGCTGTGGCCTGACCCTCAACCCGAATGAGATGCTGTGGCCTGACCTCAACCCGAATGGAGATGCTTGTGGCCTGACCTCAACCCGAATGAGACTGCTGTGGCCTGACCTCAACCCGAATGAGATGCTGTGGCCTGACCTCAACCCGAATGAGATCTGTGGCCTGACTCAAGAGAGCAGTTCACACCAGACTCCCAAGAATATTGCTGAACTGAAAACAGTTTTGTAAAGAAGGAATGGTCCAAAAATCCTCCCCTGAGCGTTTGTGCAAGTCTGATCCGCAACTACAGAAAACGTTTGGTATGGAGTTATTGCCTGCCAAAGCAGGGTCAACCAGTTATTAAATCCAAGGGTTCACATACTTTTTCCACCTGCACTGTGAATGTTTACATGGTTAATAAGAGTGTTCAATAAAAAGAAACATGAAAACGTATAATCTGTTGTGTGGTTATTAGTTTAAGCAGACTGTGTTTGTCTATTGTTGTGACTTAGATGAAGATCAGATCAAATGTATAATGACCAATTTATGCAGAGAATCCAGGTAATCCAAAGGGTTTCACATACTTTTTTCTTGCCACTATTATGCACGCATGACTGTAAGTCGCTTTGGATAAAAGTGTCTGCTAAATGACTTATATTATTGTATATATTAGATTGGTGGGTGAGTTGGAAAGGGGTACCCCTCCAATTGATGCTTGCAGTCCATTATTGAAGCCCTACTGCTGAAAAATGCTAAATTTCCTACCGCCATTGAGTTGAAAAATGAGTAAAGAATAGAATCCTTTTCTCAAAAATTCTCCTTTTCATCACCGCTGCTTTGAATTTCGAAGCATTCCCCCTTTTCAATATCCAAAGATGTGAAGTTGGGAGAGGAGAGTTTTAAAATCAGTTTTGACAATCGATAGAGCTCAGAGAGAGATTAGCTCTAGAAATTTGCACAAAAA
>NC_036857.1:2302833-2305247 GCF_002910315.2 Salvelinus sp. IW2-2015 | reverse complement strand
TTCTTATTTACAATGACGGCCTACCAAAAGGCAAAAGGCCTCCTGCGGGGATGGGGGCTGGGATTCAAAATATATATTTTTATAAAAATATAGGATAAAACACACATCACGACAAGAGAGACACCGCAACACTACATAAAGAGAGACAACAACATAGCATGGCAGCAACACATGACAACACAGCATGGTAGCAACACAACATGACAACACAGCATGGTAGCAACACAACATGACAACACAGCATGGTAGCAACACAACATGACAACACAGCATGGTAGCAACACAACATGGCAGCAGCACAACATGGTAGCAGCACAAAACATGGTACAAACACTATCGGGCACAGACAACAGCACAAAAGGCGAAAAGGTAGAGACAACAACACGAAGCAGACACAACTATCAGTAAGAGGGTCCATGATTGAGTCTTTGAATGAAGAGATTGAGATCAAACAGTCCAGGTTGAGTGTTTCTTGCAGCTCGTTCCAGTCGCTAAAGAGCAACTGGTGGATAAGGAGTTTGAATCAACAGGTCTAACCTTGTGTATGGGAGTTGTCTTACGAGCAGGTAGCTGTCAGTGTAGAGATGGTCATCTGTGACTCAGTTGGTAGAGCATGGCACAACAGGGTTGTAGGTATTGATTCACGCTCAGTCTACCCATGTGGCAAGAAAAAGTATGAAGTGAACCCTTTGGAATGACGTGGATTTCTGCATAAATTGCTCGCCAAATTTGATCTGATCTTCATCAAAGGCACAACAATAGACCAACATAGTCTGCTTAAACTAATAACACACAACTTTTTGTATTTTTCTTGTCTATATTGAATACATAATTTAAACATTCACAGTGTAGGTTGTAAAAAGTATGTGAACCCCTAGGCTAAGTACTTCTCCAATAGCTAATTGGAGTCAGGAGTCAGCTAACCTGGAGTCCAATCAATGAGACGAGATTGGAGATGTTGGTTAGAGCTGCCATGCCCTATAAAAAACAGTTTGCTATTCACAAGAAGCATTGCCTGATGTACGCCCTGGCCATAGAGAGGCTTTTATTCTCTATTTTGGTTAGGCCAGGGTGTGACTAGGGTGGGCATTCTAGTTTCTTTATTTCTATGTTTTCTATTTCTTTCTGTTTGGTCGGGTGTGGTTCTCAATCAGAGGCAGCTGTCTATCGTTGTCTCTGATTGAGAACCATAATTAGGAAGCCCTTTCTTCCACCTGTCTTTGTGGGAAGTTGACTTTGTTTAGGGCACATAGCCTTTAGCTTCACGGTTTTGTTTTTGTAGTGTTTATTGTTTTGTTCGGCGTCATTTTTATTCACTAAAGGAAAATGTACGCTAACCACGCTGCACCTTGGTCCTCTTCCTTTAACGGCCGTGACAATTGTTGACTTGCATAAAGCAGGAAAGGGTTACAAAAGTATCTCTAAAAGCCTTGATTTGTAAGACAAATTGTCTATAAATGGAGAAAGTTCATCACTGTTGCTACTCTCTCTAGGAGTGTCCGTCCTGCAAAGATGACTGCAAGAGCACAGCTCAGAATGCTCAATGAGGTTAAGAAGAATCCTAGAGTGTCAGCTAAAGACTTACAGAAATCTCTGGAACATGCTAACATCTCTGTTGACGAGTCTACGATACGTAAAACACTAAACAAGAATGGTGTTCATGGGAGGACACCACAGAAGAAGCCACTGCTGTCCAAAAAAAAACATTGCTGCACGTCTGAAGTTTGCAAAACTGCACCTGGATGTTCCACAGCGCTACTGGCAAATTATTCCGTGGACAGATGAATCTACAGTTGGTTGTTTGGAAGGAACACAACACTATGTGTGGAGAGAAAAGAGGCACAGCACTCCAACATCAAAACCTCATCCCAACTGTAAAGTATGGTGGAGGGAGCATCGTGGTTTGGGGCTGGACAGCTTGCTTTCATCAATTGAATTATGATTTCCCAAGTTTATCAAGACATTTTGCAGGAGAATGTTAGGCTATCTGTCCACTAATTGAAGCTCAACAGAAGTTGGGTGATGCAACAGGACAACGACCCAAAACACAGAAGTAAATCAACATGCCTTCTGGAGTGGCCTGACCTCAACCCGAATGAGATGCTGTGGCCTGACCTCAACCCGAATGAGATGCTGTGGCCTGACCTCAACCCGAATGAGATGCTGTGGCCTGACCTCAACCCGAATGAGATGCTGTGGCTGACCTCAACCCGAACTGAGATGCTGTGGCCTGCTCAACGCCAATGAGATGCTGTGGCTGACCTCACCCGAAATTGAGATGGTGTGGCATGGACCTCAGAGAGGCAGTTTCACACCAGACATCCCCAAGATATTGCTAAACTGAAACAGTTTTGTGAAATGAGAGAATGGTCCAATTCTCTGAGGTTGTGCAACGTCTGATCCGCAACTTACAG
>NC_036857.1:2301061-2302562 GCF_002910315.2 Salvelinus sp. IW2-2015 | reverse complement strand
TAAGTCGCTTTGGATAAAAGTGTCTGCTAAATGACTTATATTATTATATATTAGATGTGTGGGTGAGTTGGAAAGGGGTACCCCTCCATTGATGCTTGCAGTCCATTATGAAGCCCTACTGCTGAAAATGCTAATTCCTACCGCCATTGAGTTGAAAAATGAGGTAAAGAATAGAATCCTTTTCTCAAAATTCTCCTTTTCATCCACCGCTGCTTTGAATTTCGAAGCATCCCCCTTTTCAATATCCAAAGATGTGAAGTGGGAGAGGAGAGGTTTTAAAATCAGTTTTGACAATCGCATAGAGCTCAGAGAGAGATTAGCTAGAAATTTGCACAAAACCTACTCAAGAAGCTTCAAGTCCTTCTTCTTTTTATTAGGTAAGAAGAAAAACTCAAACCAAATTCAGCTTTAAAWAAAAAATWWAAAAAATGGCTTCCAAAACCAGACTAGTCTTGGCTTCCGAAAGTGACCCCTCGTCAGGCAATGGGACAACAGATTTGTCGGTGCTAAGTGACTCTGGAGACATGGTAACTCATTTACAGTGAGACAATGACACTGGTCTAACAAGCRCCCTCTTAAACAACTGTTTCCCCCAAACACCCCCAGATGAGCTCAACAARGAGGCTGTGTCTTTCTGCTGCACCCATAGAAAGTCCCCGGGGGGGCGCAGGGGGGTGCAGGGGGGGGGTGCAGGGGGTTCCCTCTAGCGGTACCGGCTGTTCACAGCTGGCCAACGGCACCACAGCGCTCGATCCTAAACCGGTTTGAGATGAACAGCCAATCAGCAGCTGTCATTCCCTAAAGAGACGGGGAGGGGAAGATGGAGAAAGACAGAGAGAGAGAGCGAGGGCTCATCCTCTCATCACATAAACACTAAGTCCTCCTCTGTCCATGTGGACAACACCAATAAGCTAGAACTGTCTCTGCATTCTGTTCCCAACACCATTGTATTTTGATGTTCAGATGAGAGGGACTTTTGAACAAACACCCTTCAAACCCAACAGCTGATCTGCTCAATCCCACGCTGAGCAAACAACCTTTATCCAGGCCGATCTACATAGCTTACATTTTTACACAGCTYGGCACATACACTGAGGAAATTCAGATGACCTCGCCTCTAAAAAGAGCACTATGTACCGCATCTGGGATGGGAATCAATGGTCCATATACCAGTTAATGAAGGAGATGACTCCCCGTGTTTAGATAGGCCGTAGAACAGGTGTGTCAATGTTTTAGCCACAAAAAAAGCCCTTGAGAAAATACTTTGACAATCAATTTGCTGAAGGCTGATAGGTAGTCAGTTGACTCTCTGTGTACTGTGGTCTCTCTGTGGTCTCTCTGTGTACTGTGGTCTCTCTGTGGTCTCTCTGTGTACTGTGGTCTCTCTGTGGTCTCTCTGTGTACTGTAGTCTCTCTGTGTACTGTGGTCCCTCTGTGGTCCCTCTGTGTACTGTGGTCTCTCTGTGATCTCTCTGTGTACTGTGGTCTCTCTGTGTACTGT
>NC_036857.1:2290230-2300860 GCF_002910315.2 Salvelinus sp. IW2-2015 | reverse complement strand
CTCAAGTCTGTTTGAGGAGTGTGGTGTCTGTGTGTGTGTGTGTGTGTGTTGTGTGTGTGTGTGTGTGTGTGTGTGTTGTGTGTGTGGTGTGTGTGTGGTGTGTTGCGTGTGTGTGTGTGGTGTGTGGTGTGGTGTGTTGTGTGTGTGTGGGTGTGTACGGCCGTTCTCAGCAACAGGAAGGTCAGAGTGAATGTCAGATAAAACACGAGTGTGAATCTGTATGGTTTGCCAGAGGCCACCCTGAGGACCACCAGTATCCAGAGAGACCACAGTATCCAGAGAGACCACAGTGGATTCCAGAGAGACCACAGTATCCAGAGAGATCCAACAGTATCCAGAGAGACCGACAGTATCCAAGAGAGCCGCCCACAGTATCCAGACAGAGACAACAGTCATCTAGCGAGCCACAGTATCCAGAGCGACAACAGTATCCAGCGAGGACCACAGTAATCCAGAGAGCCACCAGTACTCCAGAGAACCACAAGTATCAGAGAGAGCCACAGTATCCAGAGAGACACAATTATTTCCAGAGAGACCACAGTATCCAGAGAGACTTACAAATATCCAGAGAGACCACAGTATCAGAGAGACCGACAATGATCCTAGAGAGACCACAGTATCCCATGAGAGACCACAGTATCTCAAGAGTAGACACAAGTATCCCCGAGAGACCACAATATCCAGAGAGACCAAGTATCAGAGAGACCAAATTACCCAGAGAGACGCACAGTATCCATGAGAGACAACAGTATCCAGAGAGACCGAAATATCCAGAGAGACCACAGTATCCAGAGAGACCAGTATCCCGGAGAGACCACAATTCCAGAGAGACACAGTATCGGCGAGAGAGACCAACAGTATCAGAGAGACCACAAGTATCAGAGAGACCACAGTATCCAGAGAGACCACAGTATCCAGAGAGAAAACAGGTATCCAGAGAGAGCCACAGTATGCCAAGAGACCACAGTATCCAGGAGAGACCACAAATCCCAGAGAGAACCACAATATCCATAGAGACCAACAGTATCAGAGAGACCACAGTATCAGGGAGACCACAGTATCTCAAGAGACCCACAGTATCCAGAGAGACCACAGTATCCCGAGAGACCGACAATATCCAGAGAGACCACAGTTTTATCCAGAAGAGACCACAAGTAATCCAGAGAGACCACATATCCAGAGAAACCACAGTATCGGCAGAAGAGCCACGAGTCATCCAGAGAGACGCACAGTATCCCAGAGAGACGACAGTATCCAGAGAGACCACAGTAATCCAGAGAGACCACAGTAAATCGCAGAGAGACCACAGATATCCAGAGAGACCTACCAATATCAGAGAGACCCACAAGTATCCAGAAGACCCTTAACAGTATCCCAGGGAGACCACAAGTATCCAGAGAGACCACATATGCCGAAGACCACAGTACCCTGCCAGAGAGACCACAGGTATCCAGGAGAGACAGACAGGACTACCTATCAGCCTGCGGAAGCGAAGTCTTTTTCTCAAGGGGAAGGCTTTCTGGTCTAGAACCTTAAAACACCTGCCCAAACTAAAACACGGACCACTGATTTCCCATCCCTGGTGGGGGAATACTTGTGCTTTTTTGTGGGAGGTTTTGGGGCGAGCGCACCTATTGCCAGTGTAATGTGTGTCCTGCTGATTAAAATGGATCGATGGTGTAAACAATTTCAAGGATATGTGGTCCAGACTGGATGAAGGTTTTGCTCTGCGTGGTGGGAGTGGAGCAGTAATCAACTTGTGGGGTTTTTAATTCAAAGATCTGAACACTGAAGGTACTACTGTGGGTGAGCACAGGGGGCAGTTTTCTTTAAATTTAACTAAGGCAAGTCAGTTCAGACCAATCCTTATTTACAATGCACAGCTAGGAACAATTGGTTAACTGCCTTGTTCATGGGAAGAACCTTGTCAGCTCAGGGGATTTGAATCAAGCAACCTTTTGGTTCTGGCCCATGTGCTAACCACTAGCTACCTGCAGCCCAGTTATAGCTTATTGGGCTGCTCTCCCACAATGGGCATTCCTTTTTTCTCCAGAGGAGGACGGGAGACGGAATGTGATGAGAGGGGAGGCCTCTCTGGTCGTCTCTCTCCATTCTTTTTCCCTCTCTTTCTTCGCAATCTTTCCTTCCCTGTCTCTTTTAAGGGGGGCGACAGCTGCCGACTGGCTGTTAATGCTCAGGCTTCGTTGAGATGAGGCGCTGTGGTGGCCGTTGGCCAGCTGTGACAGCTGGGTCCCTCTAAAGGGAAGCCCCCTGCATCCCGCCCTGCACTTCCCGGGGACTTTCTACATGGGTGCAGCAGAAGAAGACAGCGGCCTCTTGTTGAGCTCATCTGGGGGTGTTTGGGAAAACAAGTTTTTTAAAGAAGGGGCCTTGTTAGACCAGGATCATTGTCTCAGTGTAAAATTAGTTACAATGTCTCCAGAGTCATTTACCCCGACAAATCTGTTTGGGGTAATGCTGGAAATATTTTTTTTTTATTTAAAGCTATACTTGGTTGGAGTTTGTTTATTTTTTTGAACTTCTTTACCTAATAAATAAGAAGTAAATGCGTTTAGAGCGTTCTTGAGTAGATTGTGTGGTATATTTCCTGTCTCTGGGGCTATAAGCGATTTTTAAATTGATTTTTGACCCACGGTTCCTCTCCCTACTTTACATTGTGGATATTGAAGGGATTGTTTCAATTTCAAGGAGCGTTTCGTAACCAAAACAAATAGAGCTTGTGGATTGAAAGGAGAATTTTGAGGAAAGGGATTTCTTTCCCTCTTTTTCAGACCCAATGGGCAGTAGGAATTTAGCATTTTTAGCAGGTAGGCGTGAATAACAGACTGCAAGCTACTTGCATCAAATGGAAGGGTACACTTTTTTTCAACAACTCCAAAAATCTAATATATGGCATTTGGCAGAGGTTAGTTTTATGCCAAGGCCAACCTTAATAATCATGGCATGTATGTATTGCATTATTTCCTATGGAGATGGCCTCAGCAGGAATTTGAACCTACAATCCTGGCATTGCAAGTACTGTGCTACTACCAACTGAGCCACAGAGGACAATGTCCACAAGTGAAATTATCTGTCCATAAGATTACTTTCGCAACTTCTTATCCACCTGTTACTCTTGAAGCACCAATATTACTAATGGGTTTGAATGGGTTTGAAGTGCCATACTGCCACCAAGCTGCAGATGGAGGAACTGGTAACAACTTATAAGAGCATGCAGATTGAGGCCAGGTCTGTCTGGCACATTCCACTGCAATAAAAATGTATGCACTTGCCTGAAGGAAGAGTCAGGGCTTTAAGCTAATGCCTGGGTGATTGAGGAGGGGGTCAGAGAGAAGTAGCAGAGGGGTAGGTTGGGGCAGGCTGTCCCAGAGCTTATAAAGCGCAGGCAATATTTGTTTGCTACAAGCTAATAACAGTGTCTCCTATTGTGTGGGCCCTGACTGTGTATGGCTCTCAGGTCCTGGGCTTCTCAAGCATTTGCCAATTGGGAGTGGAAAGGATCCCCTGCACAGATGTCTATGCTCTCAATAGATCTTTGCGTGCCATTGGTGCACTGTCATAGCAGAGTGGGGTGAGCTAATTTAGAAGCTATTAAGGGCTTTGAGAAGTGTGTGTGAGAACCAGGCTGGTTGTTTGGACCCTGGTGCTCAAGGGCCCTCAAGGCTTGGCCACTGCCCACCAAAGCCCTCGCCCTGCTGGGTGTGGAGAGAGGGGCAGCCCTAGTGGAGACAGGCACCATGGGGAGAGAGGGGGCACCCTGGGAAGACCAGCGTGACAATGTAAAAGGACAATGGTTTTTGTGATTAATGCTGAAGTGAAAGTGCCATAAGTTTTGGGGGACAGTTGGTGCTGCATACGTTCAGCATACCTAAGTATAATATCATCCTGCATCACACAAGCTCTCCGGGGGGCGAGGTTGCTTTGGGTGCGTGTGGGTCTGAACTGGGCTTTGAACCACTAAGACGCGCATCAAGTGAGTGGGTGGCAGGGGTCCAAGGGTCACAGCAACAGCCAACAGGAGGATGTCTTCACTTAGCTGCTTTCAGAGGGAGCCTGCTGCCTGCATGTGATTCTGCAGGGCTCAGTGGAAACCTATAATCTATATGCCTGGCAATGGCATTAGCCTGAAGATCTACGGAGTGGAATAATAACTCAACAAACTGGTTACCAGGCTAAAAATGGGCATCAAATTCCAGCTGAAGATGGCAATCTAATGTCGTAATGCCAGTCGGCATTATGCACAATTCTAAAGCATAAGATTGCCTGAACGAACTCAGATTGATAGAACAACTTTTTTTTCAAGTCTTAAACTTGGCACATGAAATGATAAAGATTGAGCATAATACATCTTCCTTTTTTTGGAATGTTTACCTTGACATATCCCACTCAAGTAGCAGTACTGTTATTTTAATGACAATTTTTACTACAAGTAACTCATTTAAAAAGTACTCAGAGTAAACTAATTTAGTTACTTTTAAAATGAAAAACATTTGACTTTGATAATTTGCTAATTTTCGCTATTACGGTTACCTGAACATTGTTACACATTACCTTTTCCCATGCCTTCAATTGAAAAAGGAAGAGAGTAAATGTATGTATAGTAGAACTAAAGTTAATGTCTTACAGGCACATCTGTATGGTAAGAAAACTAAGATTTGTTCAAAAATATACTATTCAAACTTTTGAAAAATAAATGTAACATTTACAATGCAATTATATTTATCGTGATCAATTTAAAATGAAATACAAAATAATGTCCATTAAAAATCCAGTTGCCAAGACTTTAACTACTGGTAGTTTCAGTACTCACACAACTCCTCTTTCACTCACTCACAAAGGGGTGGAAAGAGTAAAGGGAAATATCATACTCAAGTAGAAGTACTGTTACTTTTTGAAATTTTTACTCAGTAGAAGTAAAATGACTGACTTTGAAAAAAATACTCAGAAAAGCTACTCATTACGTAATGAGAGTAAGTTGTAATTTGGTTTACTTTTACACCTTCTGTGTCTGGCTTATAACGTAACTACTGATTTACGTAACTACAATTACTAAACTGGTTAGGGAGCCGTGGATTCCTTGGTTTATCCCTGTCATTCACAGACCAGAGTGTATTTGTGGGACAAGATTGAATATCAATGCAGTACAAGAAAATTTGTCCTGGATGAGACTATTCTATTTGATATAACAGGGGAGTAATGTAACTGTAAAACAGAAAGCTATGCAGAATTATGTCACAGCCTGGTCCTATATTTGCAGGCTTTTTTATTAAAAATGTAAGTTGAAATAATAATAATACATGTTTTTATTGTCACATACACTCGGATAGGTGCGGGTGAATGTAGAAACAGTGAAAGGCTTAGTTGAAGATTGACATCTTGAAAGCCCTTTATAATCTTCTGACCCTAACCTAAATGAACCATTCACAATGTGTTTTCTGACACGGAGATGTCAATGGTTGGTGTCCATCTCAGTTTCACTGGGGAACATAGACCCATGTGTGGCACCATCCCCATCCAAGGCTGCATGCGTGCTGGTTGCGTAGCATCAGCCCACGCAGAGTAAGAAGTGTTCCCCTTTACTTAACACCATCAATGTTTGCTCTACTGTGGGAATTGGGTGCTCAAAATCAACGCCATATTAGCCCACTTTCAATGTAACATACGAAAACAAGAGAACTAATGCGCAAGACTTATGCAAAATAACTGTTACAAGAAATTTCCTTGTAGGGCAGAGCACATTGGAGTAGGGTTGAATTGTATTGACAGGCAGGACTCAGGCCTGCACTCTAACACAGACCCGTGCACAATAACCAATCAGAGCTGCGTTAGGCCTATATGCAAACAGCATTGCCATATATGGATCGTGTCATTCACGTTTAAGGATCCGCCCCTTTTTCCCTCATTTTCCGTAAAACAATTCATACCCAAATCTCACAAGGATATGCAATATTCTTGGTAAGACAATTTAAAAGGAAAAACTTTGAAGTTTGTGTAATGTGAAAGGATGTAGGAGAATATAACACAATAGATCTGGTAAAAGACAATACAAAGAAAAAAAACCACGCGTTCTTTTGCATTTTTTGTTGCCATCATCTTTGAAATGCAAGAGAAAGGACAATAATGTATTATTCCATGCCGCAGTTGCAATATATATATATTTTTTGAGCACCAGAACAGCAGCAGTGTAATGTGCAACGTTAGGCCTGATCCAATGAACCATTGCATGTTTATGTTCAAATTGTTTATCAAGACTGCCCAAAATGTTTCCTAATTTGTTTATTAATAACTTTTTTTAATGCTTCCCAAATTTGTGCACTCTCCTGCAAACAATAGTATGGTATTATTTCACTGTAAATAGCTTACTGTAAATTGACATGCAGTTAGATTAACAAGAAATTTAAGCTTTCTGCCACCGTATCAGATATCGTCTATGTACTGGGCAATGTTCTTCACTAGTTAGTAAGTTATTATCCCAGTTATAGCTAAATTCTAGTCAACAATGGGTGAGTGATTGCTTCATACAAGAGCAAACAAAAATGTGTGCATTTCTGACATCTTTGAAAAGGCAAGTCAGGTAAAGAAGCTATTTTTTGGTCTAACAGGGGCAGGTGTTTGTAATTTTTGAGGATGGTCTTGCTGAAGCTATGTAGCCAATCGAATATGATTTGTCTGATTCTATGTAATAATGGCAATGGGAATAATAATGCAAATTTTATTTTGTACAGTGGGTTCTTTCGCGATCAACAACAGACACTTTCTGTCACTTCCTTGTCTGAAGGACAAAGTGGATACACAGGTTAATGTCAAGCATGGGAATGTAGACCTACATTGAAACACCACACATTCGCTGCTCCTATAAGGGCTAAAATTGATAGAACAGCTAATTTCCATGTAAACATGTTATGGGATGCATTTTTCTTCATTGTTGTTGATGGTAGGCCCCTCACATTCTGATCAAATAGCCAAAGTAGCCTACTTGGCCACTGTTTGAAAATGTTAACTTAAAGCGGGTACAAGCCTCAGTGCTCATAGTAACTGTACGCCAAGGAAGTTGCACAGAATCACAATGTTCAAGTTTGCGCTCAGCAGACCTTGAAATTTTGGCTTTAGTCAGAGTAATATGCTAAAACCGAAGTGAGTAAGGCCAGCATGTTATGGCTGTCTCCACCAAGTCCCAGGTTTCCCAGGGCCGTCAGTTTGGCTATGGGCCGAGGCTCAAGGCCCACCCGTCGGAAAAAGCCTCAGCACGACCTGCTCAGCAGGAGATGTTATCAAGTCAAGACGGAAATGGTGAGAAAAGGAAAACCACAGATGGTAGCTTTTCAAGCTAAATGGGACATGCCTCAAACGCATCTTTAATGCCTAAGCAGCTCTGTCAACGCTGTTTACTGACATGTTGATATAATGGTACCAGAGGTTAAACTGTGTTAACGTACAGCTGGAGTTGAACTTTGACCAATTCTGGAGTGAGAAAGTCAGACATCCACAATAAATAATATGCAGATATGACTTAGCACAGCATGAGATTAGTCTGGCTACACCTAGCTCTATGTCACAGCTTGCTGTGCAGTCAAGTGGGTTCACGCGTCAGCCAGGCCTAGCATTAGAATAAAGGATTTTCCCCAAGGTTCAGTCCTAATAATACAATACACTGAGTATACCAACATTGGAACACCGCTTCCTAATATTGAGTTGCACCCCCCCTACCCCCTTTTGCGCTCAGAAAGCCTCAATTCGTTCGGGCATGGGACTCAACAAGGTGTTTGGCGCCATGTTGACTCCAATGCTTCCCCCAGTTTGAAACCAGCCGCAGGTACACTGGGGTGTGTCCCAGGATGTGGTGAGGCTGCAGGTGTGAGTGGGCTGGGCATGCTGCAGCTCTCTGACAAAACACCCACATTGGACCTGTTTGTTATTCGGAGTGTCACTGCTGTTGTTTTGTAGTTTTACCTGTCTTTTTTAACATGACCTGGTTGTGCAGAGTTACAACTGCCACCACACAAAAACAAAGCTGAAACCCTCTAATAATGAGGCCATGGGAAAATGCTGTGCTTTTGTAGGCTGGTGCAGGGCCACCTGTCCAGCTGCTGTATGGGATGCTTTGTGAGGTGACTGGACCAATACAACATGCACAAAGCCCCACCCGCCATACAAACCCTGATAACAGGGAACAGGTGTTCAGTCCTGGCCAGCCGCCTGCATCATGGGTACACAGCATAGAGAGGGATGGAGGAAGGGAGGTACAGTGAGGTAGAGAGAGGTAGAGGTACAGTAGAGAGAAGGTAGAGAGGGCAGGACCAGTGAGAGAGAGATACAGACCATAGTCGGCAGGAGAGGAACAGAGAGCTAGAAAGAATGTTGATATTAAAGAGTGACCATTCAATGACAATTGAACAGCAGCGGCATTCCATTCTAGCAAGTGGCATCTGTACAGCAAAACACATCTATGATAATGTCAATACCAAACCTGGTGTTTTACTARCAGGACACACAGTGTCCACTGGCAACAAGAAAAGAGCCATCTGTCCCAGTGTGTTCCCGCTCAGCGTTCCGATGTGCACCGTCCCTTGCGTTCTCATAATAAAGGCATTACTACCCTCTGGTCTGTGTATGTCCTTCTACCCCCCTCGGCCCCCTCTCTCTGAAGGGGCAGTGCATCTTTGTGAGTTAGAACCCCCTGTGTCATATAGAAATTATTCATTTGCCATTCCTTTGTGAGAAAATATGCCTTATTTCTGTGCTCTATATAGAAGAGCAGGACTTAGGGGTGGATATATAGCCCAGAGGGAGGTACGGACAGGAGGGTATCGGGGAAGACATACAACAATTCCTGCCTCTGCCCTATTGAAGTACTTCTCCCGCCTTTTTTCACCCTGGGAAAATCAAACAGGTGGTTTGCGCCTGGCTGGCAAGCTGCTGTGGCCAGCGGTAGGGCTGGCCCAAAGGCTGCGGGGACGATCAAAAGCACTTCAGCCCAGCTGTAGCCCCACAGAGAGTAAAGAGGAATGGCTTAATTATCATGTGAATTCTGGGAACTGGGAGCGCGACGGAAGGAGAAGAAAACCTATCATTTCATTAGACCCAGGCACCATGCCCCCCCCCCCTCCAACCCCTACAACCTGCGCTCATAGCTACAGCTGTGTTGGCTGCTGCATCATGCCTCGGCTCCCTCTCTGTCTGGGCTGCTGGAGAGGGATACTCCCCGGTTTCCATAGTGGAAGCCGGGCCTCCCTTAGCCATTGAAGAATCAAAGAAAGAGCAGCAAAACGTCACACAGTCCGGCAGATCATTAGCAACTGCTTCACATTTCTCTGGACAGAGGCCAGGAATGACCACTACAGAATGGAGGTGGATGAATTGCAAGCGGATCAACACAGCCTCCCTGGTGGGGTACAAGCCTGCTGCCGTGGTTGATACGTGGAACCCATCTACAGCTACCTCAGCACTCTTATGCTCTTCGCCTACTCATACGCTGCTGTTCTGGCTGTCTGGTACTTGTCTGTCCTGGCTGTCTGGCTGTCCTGTCTGGCTTGCTGTCTGTCTGGCTATATCTGTCTGTCATGTCTATATGTACTGATCTGTTCTGGCTTGCTGTCTGTTCTGTCAAAATCAAAATTTTATTTGTCACAATACACAATGAGTTAGCAGATGTTACATGGCGGAGTGTAGCGAAAATGCTTGTGCTTACTAGTTCTGACAAGTCGCAGGTAATAACCAAAACGGATGTAATACCATAACCTAAACCATAGTCCACAACATACTACCTTATACATCACACGATGTAAAAGGGATAAAGTAATATTAATCAGTATAAGGATAATATGAATGAGTGATGGTACAGAAACGACGACATAGGCAACGATGTAGTAGATGGTATCCGGTACGACGTTCTCACTTGAGTAATGAGTAATGTAGGTTTGTAAACATAAAGTGCATAGTTACAAGTGGGCTAGTGTAACATGTATTACCATAATAGATAGGCAAGATGTAGTACGAATCGATATATACGAGTGACAGTAATACCATTTATACATTGAAGTGGGCATGCTTTAAAGTAGGCTAGTGATACACTTTTGTGAATCATATGTCTCAATCCATTTCCCATTAATTAAAGTGAGCTGGAGTTGAGATCAGCTGGTCTTAACGAAAACGATCGTAGTGAGGAGACGCAAGAGCGCAAGCGTGATGTGAATACATGCTTCTTTAATTAATACGAAGATATAGATAACCAAACTAATAACAAATAACAAGAAACGATACGTGAAGCTTAAATTTAACGTTGGTGAACATCACATACGACAATCACCCGCACAACCAAACTGGAAAAATGGCAACTAAATAGGCATCACATCACGAGACATACGATAAACAGCTGCCTTCTGAGTGGGTAACCAATCTTAGCCAACCTCGACCAATCATAAGTAGACTACTATCATTCACAGTACACCTTAGACATACCCAATGAACTAGACAAGACAAAAAACATACACATACCACCCTCCGTGTGCACATCTAACACCCACTACACACCGCTACCTGAACGCTACACCAAAGATAGATATAAAGGAAAAGCAAAGACAACTAGGTCAGGGACGCGTGACAGTTACCC
>NC_036857.1:2279896-2288038 GCF_002910315.2 Salvelinus sp. IW2-2015 | reverse complement strand
CACACACACACACACACACACACACACATACACACACACACACACCAGCTGCTCTCAAGAACCGACCGCCTGTAAACCTGGTTCCACATCAGCGGCAATTGTTGCCCAATTAACCCCCTAGTAATCTAGTYGTTTTCTTCTATTTGTCATACAGAGCAAAACAAGGCTTGGCACACATTAAACCCCAATATCGCTCTACGATGAACGACGCAGGAGTTTTATTTACTTCTGGAAAGATCATATACGTTTGACTGCATGCATGTCATGTTATACATGTGTCTTGCTTTGTTTGCAGGCATGAGTCATGGGTGTTTGTGTGAGTGTCTATTGTACTCCACACTGCCCTTTTCCACCATAGTACCTTCCAAGCTCATCACTAAAGTCAGGAACCTGGGAATGAACACCTCCCTCTACAACTGCATCCTGGACTTCCTGACAGTCCGTCCCCCAGGTGGCGAGGGTAGGCAACAACACATCCACCACACTGACCCTCAACACTGGGGCCCCTCAGGGATGCATGCTTAGTCCCCTCCTAATGACRCCAACACCATCAGCCTGTAGGGAGGAGTTCAGTGACACACTGCCAGGACAACAACCTCTCCCTCAACATCAGCAAGACAAAGGAGCTGATAGTGGACTACAGGAAACAGGGGGCCGAGAGCACGCCCACATCCCCATCGACAGGGRTGTAGTGGAGRGAGTCGAGAGCTTCAAGTTCCTCTGTGTCCACAMCGCTAAGAAATMATCATGGTCCACACACACCAACACAGTCGTGAAGAAGGCACGACAACGCCTCTTCCCCCTCAGGAGGCTGAAAAGACTCTYKATGGATCCTCAGATTCTCAAAAAGTTATACAGCTGCACCATTGAGAGCATCRTGATGGYCTGTATCATCGCTTGGCATGCCAACTGCTTGGCACCCGAGTGCATGTCAACTGCTTGGCACCCGAGTGCATGCCAACTGCTTGGCACCCGAGCGCATGCCAACTGCTTGGCACCCGAGCACATGTCAACTGCTTGGCACCCGAGAGCATGCCAACTGCTTGGCACCCGAGCACATGTCAACTGCTTGGCACCCGAGCACATGCCAACTGCTTGGCACCCGAGCGCATGCCAACTGCTTGGCACCCGAGCGCAAAGGCTACAGAAATTACTTTTTTCTCTGCTACGACGCAGCGGCAAAGACCCAAGTCTGAACCAACAGGACCCTGAAGTGGCTTCTACCCCCAAGCCATAAGACTGCTAAAATAGTTGGTAGCTATTGGTTGTTAACTTTTTTTCAGCTGTGTTACACGAACCCAAACCGTGTAACGTGCGCCATCGTGCGCTATCGTGCATAAATTGTATTTTGTCCCCCACACCAAACGCGATCACGACACACAGGTTAAAATATCGAAAACAAACTCTTGAACCAATACATTAATTTGGGGACAGGTTCCGAAAAGCATTTAAAACATGTTATGGCATTAGCTAGTTAGCTTGCCATTCTGCTCAGCTAACGTTAATATTGTTCCTATTTAGCTAGGCTTGCTGTTGCTAGCTAAATTTGTCCTGGATATAAAATTGTTATTTTACCTGAAATGCACAAGGTCCTCTACTCCGACAATTAATCCACACATAAAACGGCCAACCGAATCGTTTCTAGTCATCTCTCCTCCTTCCAGGCTTTTTCATCGTTTAACTATTATGGTGATCGCATCTAAACTTCATTGTATTACCACGACTACCGGCAAAACAGTTCGTCTTTCATCACCCATGTGGTATAACCAATGAGGAATGGCACTGGGTACCATGCTTCTATAACCAATGAGGAGATGGGAGAGGCAGGACTTGCAGCGCGATCTGCGTCAGAAATAGGAACGAGTTTATTTTAGCCCTTGGCGTTGCAGACGCTCGTTGGCGGCGCGCGGAGCAGTGTGGGTGCAATAATTGAATAACATGGATTTCAAATTTTTTTTTTGCGACGCTTGCGCACGTGACGTGTCCGGTCTGGTCAGCATGTTAATCTACACCTGTTGTTTACGAAGCATGTGGACGAATAACATTTGATTTGATTTGAATGAGTGATTGTGTTGTATTGTGGATATGAAGTTTGTATGTACACGACAGACAGACAGACACAGACAGACAGAGACAGACACAGACAAGACAGACAGACAGACAGCAGACAGACAGACAGGACCAGACAGACAGACAGACAGACAGACAGACAGACACCCATGGAGCAGCTGGCTTGAGAAAGACCCAGTGGCCCATGCTGCCTCTGCCTGACCCCCACTGCCCCTCTGCTCTGCTCTGCACACAACCTGGAGAAAGCTGGGCCACAGGGGTGGGTGGACGGGGAACCAAGGCATATGGATCTACCACACACACAAATATGTACGCACACATACACATGCACTCACATACACGCACTCGCACACACTCACACACATCGGTTCTAAAGATTGGTGTAAAAATCTATGGTAAATCTGATGTATCTGTTACCCTCTCCTGTTCAAACCGAATAAATATTCAGTCAAACCGAATAAATATTCAGTCAAACCGAATAAATATTCAGTCAAACCGAATAAATATTCAGTCAAAACTAATAAATATTCAGTCAAAACTAATAAATATTCAGTCAAAACTAATAAATATTCAGTCCAAACTAGAAATATTCAGTCAAAGCGAATAAATATTCAGTCAAAACTAATAAATATTCAGTCAAAACTAATAAATATTCAGTCAAAACTAATAAATATTCAGTCAAAACTAGAAATATTCAGTCAAAGCGAATAAATATTCAGTCAAACCTGTGAAATATTCAGTCAAACCTAATAATTATTTAGTCAACCCTAAGGAATAGTTACCGTGAGAAGCTATCATGACATCATATCATGCTGCTGATGCTATTGTTGGCTGTGTGTGTTTTTGGCAACGTTGAGCGAGAGCTTTGACAGGATGTCCAAGACACTTCAAGAATCAGAGATCGTACAGTACATGCTGACACACTGCCCGAAAATAGAGCAAGTTCTTTCTTTAATCTCTCTCTCTCTCTTTGACTATTAATAAGAGCACAGCTGAACACAGATTCCCAATGACTCTCTGCATAATGCATTGTTTATCAGCCAGCAGCAGAGCAGCCCAGAGGTCCTTAGTGACGCTATCTGTGGAGGGTTACAGCTCCTGGCTGAGAGGAGAGGAGAGGAGAGGAGAGGAGAGGAGAGGAGAGCCCTGGCCTGAGGACTGGCCTTGGGCCATGAGGCACACAGCCCTCAGCAACACCAGCCGACGATGAGAAGAGGCTGAGCCAAAACCAGGTGTTGTGTCGTAACAGGACAGAAGCAAAACACACACACGTTTGCCAAGGCAACAGGCAAATTAGCAAGTAGCAAGATGAGTCAACAGCAACAACATCTGGGCCATTGTGATAACTTTGTGTTTATCAGCTCAGCTCAGAGGACATCGCATTAGATATCTCTTGTTKTTTCTGCTGTGCCAGACAGGCACTATTCCATGATGTCACGTATGTCCTTGCAGGTGGTACCTATGGTTAAACCTAATCTCTCATGGACAGACTACGTATCTGACCAAATGAMGCAAGATTTAGTTCTG
Source organism: Salvelinus sp. IW2-2015 (assembly GCF_002910315.2). NCBI lineage: Eukaryota > Metazoa > Chordata > Actinopteri > Salmoniformes > Salmonidae > Salvelinus > Salvelinus sp. IW2-2015. Next base: position 2,284,441 of record NC_036857.1, on the reverse strand, counting down.
GGTTAACCGAGATTATGGTGAACCAGAATTCTGCTGGGGCACACCATACCTTGCTCTTCTCATTGCTATGGAAACCAATAGACAGACCTAACAGCATCAGATATCAAAGGGACCAACGTCACACTGTTGACAGGCCAAAATGCTCTGTCATACAATGCTTAATGCTGGCTTGCTCATGAATCTAGAAGGTTTTGTTTTGTCCTTTCTGTACTTAGTGAAAAACAACCCCAGGGGGATGTTGGATTCCAAAAGATAGAGCAAGACACGTGCAGTGAGTTACCAGCAGTGAGTTACCAGCAGTGAGTTACCAGCAGTGAGTTACCGGCAGTGAGTTACCAGCAGTGAGTTACCAGCAGTGAGCCACATGCAATGAGTTACCAGCAGTGAGTTACCAGCAGTGAGTTACCGGCAGTGAGTTACCGGCAGTGAGTTACCAGCAGTGAGTTACCAGCAGTGAGCCACATGCAGTGAGTTACCAGCAGTGAGTTACCAGCAGTGAGTTACCAGCAGTGAGTTACCAGCAGTGAGTTACAAGCAGTGAGCCACATGCAGTGAGTTACCAGCAGTGAGCCACATGCAGTGAGTTACCAGCATTACTCTCATTGCCCAATGCTGAATGCTGAAAAGAATACACAAAAAGCTCACTTTCATCTGGATCTTGATTACTGGAACATTTGGGGCTTCCCAGCTATGTCGCAAGGCAGCTGCGAACCAGTCCAAAACACTTCAGCCAGTATGTCTACAATAGGCACTTTCWWCTGTCCTATATTGCTATACAGGCTTCCTGTTCATGATTAGAGTTTACAACCAGACATTCTTAGTCGTAAACCCTGTACCAGTACCTTCCTCTCTTTACTATATCTATATCAACCCCTGGGCTTCCCTGCAAGGCARGATCAGCTGATCTCCATCCGTCATATGAGCTGAAGTGTGACTCACACAAAGAGGCTAGTCTTCACATCAGACTACACTCCTCCTGTTATGTGATTTCTCAGAAAGACTCCTGAAATCCCACTGAGCTATCCTGCACTCTTTCCAAATGAGAGGCACCTGGGGCATTTGGTGCAGTGGTCAGGGTAAACTGGTATTCCTCATGGGGACAGTCTGCTCTCTTGGGCAGATTAGCGTTCTGGTCTGGATTGATGACCCTTCAGCATCGMCTGTCCCTATAGGATAACCTTTTTTGGTTCCAGGTAGAACCCTTTTTGGTTCCAGGTAGAACCATTTTGGGTTCCATGTAGAACCCTCTTTGGAAAGGATTCTACATGGAACCCAAAAGGGTTCTACCTGGAACCAATAAGGGTTCTTCAAAGGGTTCTCTCAGGGGAACAGCCGAAGAGCCCTTTTAGGTTCTAAATAGCACCTTTTTTCTGAGCGTGTAGGAGTCAGTGTCACTTGTAGTTTGCATAATGTGGCATTCTGTACTGAACACCTGTGGCATATGATATCTGTTTGAGTGTGAATGATCCCTATGTTCGTTCAGCAGGCATGAACGCACGCACGCACGCACGCACGCACGCACGCACGCACGACACCCGACCACACATAGGCCACACACACACCACACACACACACACACACACACACACACACACACACACACACACACACACACACACACGTGATACTCACCCTGCAGCTGTAATCAGGTACACATGTTTAGCTGGTACTGCTGGCATTGTTTTGCTCTGTTTCCATCAGTCCTGGGACAGCCCCCCCTGTCGTTTGTCCTGTCCAAAACAGCCTCCAGTCTAAAGCAGGTGCTACCATCAGTTGTCTGCATGGACATGCTGTATTTCGTTACAACATTTTTAAAGGATTTGCCTCAGCACTCTCATAAACTACCTTAGAAAATGTCTGCACARGTGTGTGTAAAGCTGGAGAGGTGGAGAGATGTATGAGTGTGTGTTAAAATTAGTAACTTGAGTAGAAACCACCTGTATCACACAAARACACTTAGATGTCCTGTTCTCTCCGCTAGGATCACTTCCTGCCACTGATGAATGAAGGACATTGTTGTAGCATTACACATTTCCTACGATGAAGCAATACTCTATGACCCTGCCTACCCACACTCAGTGTAATGTTTCTCCCTCTGTCGGTTGTCTTCCTTTGACATAGCTTGACATTAGCACAGGACATATATTACATTTCACTTATTCTAATTCACATTTTAATACTCTAACTGAATAGCCTATACCAGTCAAACCAGTTCTCCATTCAGCATTATTCAGTACATGTTATTATGCTCAGGACTGGACCTCCTGTTACTTCAGAACCACACAATATGCCTAATATTGTATTTTATTGTATTACCATTATTAAAATTGTCTATATTATCCAACAAGTCTTACAAGTCCTCTGTAGCTCAGTTGGCCYAGCATGGCGCTTGCAATGTCAGGATGATGGMTTCAATTCCCGGGACCACCAGTATGTAAAATGTATGTACACATAAGTCGCTTTGGATAAAAATTATTCTGCTAAATGACACTTATTATTATATACTGTGTATATACAATACATGGCCAAATGGTATGTGGACACCTGCTCGTCAAACATCTCATTCCAAAATCATGGGCATTAATATGGAGTTGGTCCACCTTTGCTGCTATAACAGCCTCCACTCTTCTGGGAAGYCTTTCCACTAGATGTTGGAACATTGCTYCYGGGACTTGCTTCCATTCAGCCACAAGAGCGTTAGTGAGATCAGGCACTAATTTTGGGCGATTAGGCCTGGCTCGCAGTCGGCATACCAATTCATCACAAAGTTGTTTGATGGGGTTGAGGTCAGGGCTCTGTGCAGGCCAGTCAAGTTCTTCCACACCAATCTCGACAAACCATTTCTGTATGGACCTTGCTTTGTGCACGGGGGCATTGTCATGCTGAAACAAGAAAGGGCCTTCCCCAAACTGTTGTCACAAAGTTGGAAGCACAGAATCGTGTAGCATGTCATAGTATGCTGTAGTGTTAAGATAGTGCTGGCCCGAACCATGAAAAACAGCCCCACCATTATTCCTCTTCCACCAAACTTTACAGTTGGCACAATGCATTGGGGTAGGTAGSCTGACATCCGCCAAACTCAGATTCGTCCGTCGGTCTGCCAGGTAGTGAAGCCTGATTCATCACTCCAAAGAACACGTTTCCACTGCTCCCAAATCCAATGGTGGCAAGCTTTACACCACTCCAGCCGACGCTCAGCATTGCGCACGGTGATCTTAGGCTAGTGTGCAGCTGTTCAGCCATGGAAACCCATTTCATGAAGCTCCCGACGAACAGTTCTTGTGCTGACGTTGCTTCCAGAGGCAGTTGAGTGTTGCAACCTGAAGACAGTAAATGTTTACATGCTTCAGCACTCACGTTCTGTGAGCTTATGTGGCCTACCAATTCACTGTTGCTGCTTCTAGACATTTCCACTTCACAATAACAGCACTTACAGTTGACCAGGGCAGCTCTAGCTGGACAGAAATTTGACAAACTGACTTGTTGGAAAGGTGTCATCCTATGACAGTGACACAGCTCTTCACTYAGGCCATGCTACTTCTTGTCTACGGGCTCAATTTTATGTGGCTGAAATAGCCAAATCCACTAATTTGAAGGGGTGTACACCTCATTTATCTAACCAGGCAAGTCAGTTAAGAACAAATTCTTATTTACAATGACGTCCTACCCCGGCCAAACCCTGACGACGCTGGGCCAATTGTGCACCGCCCTATGGGACTCCCAATCACGGCCAGTTGTGATACAGCCTGGATTCGAACCAGGGTGTCTGTAGTGACACCTCTAGCACTGAGGTGCAGTGCCTTAGACCTCTGCACCACTCTGGAACACATGTAGTGTTCATGTCTAGAGCCCAGGGCAGCCCTCAGGTCTCGCCCAGTCCTTAAACCTGTGGTTGGCAATTATAACGTCTCTAACAAGGAGAGGGAGGGGAACCTTGCTATGTTGAGGAGTAAACTTGGGGGAACTAGGGAGTGGAAGTGCTCAGTAAAAGTGACAGGCTGGTGTCAGTTACAGGCCGTAGTTAACACAGGCAGCGCGGKAGTAAAGCCGGCAGTCAGGTGTGTGTGAAGGCCACTGATGAGGCCTCATTATGGGCTAGCTAGCTAGCTAGCTAGGGTGCTTCTGTAAACAAGCTCCTTATGCTGGAGACGGCAGCCTGTCTGACTGTGGCTCCCTGACTAGCTAGCTGCTCTTTATGCTAAAGAGGGTGTATGGGAACGAGATGAGAGGAGCGAGAGCTTTCACTTTTACTGTGTCACAACAACAACCAAGTCTGGTGACTTGCGTCTCAATGACAAAATATGAATAACACAAAATAAAATAGCTGAGATTTCACTGGTCTGGAAAAACACAAAATAAAATAGCAGAGATTCACTTCGCTGGTCTGCTACTGCCATGGCTGTTATAAACCCTCCATAAATCCCTCCATGTTGTGACTATGGCTGTTATAAACCCTCCAATACCCCCTCCATGTTGTGACTATGGCTGTATAAACCCTCCATTAGCCCCCTCCATGTTTTGACATGGTGTTATCAACTCTCATAG
>NC_036857.1:2266680-2276024 GCF_002910315.2 Salvelinus sp. IW2-2015 | reverse complement strand
CCCAACGAGAGAGTTGCCATGGCTGTTATAAACCCTCCATAAATCCCCTCCATGTTGTGACTATGGCTGTTATAAACCCTCCATAAACCCCCTCCATGTTGTGACTATGGGCTGTTATAAACCTCCATTAGCCCTCCATGTTGTGACTATGGCTGTTATAAACCCTCCATAAACCCCCTCCATGTTGTGACTATGGCTGTTATGAACCTCCATGTTGTGACTATGGCTGTTATGAACCCTCCATTAACCCCCTCCATGTTGTGACTATGGCTGTTATAAACCTCCATTAGCCCCCTCCATGTTGTGACTATGGCTGTTATAAACCCTCCATAAACCCCCTCCATGTTGTGACTATGGCTTGTAATGACCCCTCCATAAACCCCTCCATGTTGTGACTATGGCTGTTATAACCCTCCATTAGCCCCTCCATGTTGTGACTATGGCTGTTATGAACCCTCCATAAACCCCTCCATGTTGTGACTATGGCTGTTATGAACCCTCCATAAACCCCCTCCATGTTTGTGACTATGGCTGTTATGAACCCTCCATAAACCCCTCCATGTTGTGACTATGGCTGTTATGAACCCTCCATAACCCCCTCATGTTGTGACTATGGCTGTTATGAACCCTCCATGTTGTGACTATGGCTGTTATAAACCCTCCATAAACCCCCTCCATGTTGTGACTATGGCTGTTATGAACCCTCCATAAACCCCCTCCATGTTGTGACTATGGCTGTTATAAACCCTCCATAACACCCCTCCATGTTGTGACTATGGCTGTTATGAACCCTCCATGTTGTGACTATGGCTGTTATAAACCCTCCATAAACCCTCCATGTTGTGACTATGGCTTGTTAAAACCCTCACATGTTGTGACTATGGCTGTTTAAACCCTCCATGTTGTGACTATGGCTGTTATAAACCCTCCATAACCCCCTCCATGTGTGACTATGGCTGTTTAAACCTCCATGTTGTGACTATGGCTGTTATGAACCCTCCAATAATACCCTCCATGTTGTGACTATGGCTGTTATGAACCCTCCATAAGCCCCTCCATGTTGTGACTATGGCTGTTATGAACCCTCCATAAACCCCCTCCGTGTTGTGACTATGGCTGTTATGAACCCTCCATAAACCTCCGTGTGTGACTATGGCTGTTATGAACCCATGTTGTGACTCATGGCTGTTATGAACCCTCCAAAGCCCCCTCCATGTTGTGACTATGGCTGTTATAACCTCCATAAACCCCCTCCATGTTGTGACTATGGCTGTTTATGACCCTCCATAAACCCCTCCATGTTGTGACTATGGCTGTTATGAACCCTCCATAAACCCCCTCCATGTTGTGACTATGGCTGTTATGAACCCTCCATAAGCCCCTCCATGTTGTGACTATGGCTGTTATGAACCCTCCATAAACCCCCCTCCATGTTGTGACTATGGCTGTTATAAACCCTCCATAACCCCTCTCATGTTGTGACTATGGCTGTTATAAACTGCCATAAACCCCCTCCGTAAACCCCTCCCTCATAAACCCCCTCCATGTTGTGACTATGGCTGTTATGAACCCTCCATAACCCCCTCCGTGTTGTGACTATGGCTGTTATGAACCCTCCATAACCCCCTCCATGTTGTGACTATGGCTGTTATAAACCCTCCATAAACCCCTCCATGTTGTGACTATGGCTGTTATAAACCCTCCATAACCCCTCCGTGTTGTGACTATGGCTGTTATGAACCCTCCATAAACCCCCTCCGTGTTGTGACTATGGCTGTTATGAACCTCCATAAACCCCCTCTTGTTGTGACTATGGCTGTTATAAACCCTCCATAAACCCCTCCATGTTGTGACTATGGCTGTTATAAACCCTCCATAAACCCCCTCCATGTTGTGACTATGGCTGTTATAAACCCTCCTAAACCCCCTCCATGTTGTGACTATGGCTGTTATGAACCCGCCATGTTGTGACTATGGCTGTTATAAACCCTCCATAAACCCCCTCCATGTTGTGACTATGGCTGTTTAAAACCCTCCATGTTGTGACTATGGCTGTTTAAACCCTCCATGTTGTGACTATGGCTGTTATAAACCCTCCATAACCCCCTCCATGTTGTGATATGGCTTTTAAACCCTCCATGTTGTGACTATGGCTGTTATGAACCCTCCATAATACCCCTCCATGTTGTGACTATGGCTGTTATGAACCCTCCATAAGCCCCCTCCATGTTGTGACTATGGCTGTTATGAACCCTCCATAAACCCCTCCGTGTTGTGACTATGGCTGTTATGAACCCTCCATAAACCCCTCCGTGTTGTGACTATGGCTGTTATGAACCCTCCATGTTGTGACTATGGCTGTTATGAACCCTCCATAAGCCCCTCCATGTTGTGACTATGGCTGTTATAAACCCTCCATAAACCCCTCCATGTTGTGACTATGGCTGTTATGAACCCTCCATAAACCCCCTCCATGTTGTGACTATGGCTGTTATGACCCTCCATAAACCCCTCCATGTTGTGACTATGGCTGTTATGAACCCTCCATAACCCCCTCCATGTTGTGACTATGGCTGTTATGAACCCTCCATAAACCCCCTCCATGTTGTGACTATGGCTGTTATAAACCCTCCATAAAACCCCCTCCATGTTGTGACTATGGCTGTTATAAACCTCCATAAACCCCCTCCGTGTTGTGCTATGGTGTTATAACCCTCCATAATCCCCTCCATGTTGTGACTATGGCTGTTATGAACCCTCCATAAACCCCCTCCGTGTTGTGACTATGGCTGTTATGAACCCTCCATAAACCCCCTCCATGTTGTGACTATGGCTGTTATAAACCCTCCATAAACCCCTCCATGTTGTGACTATGGCTGTTTAACACCTCCATAAACCCCTCCGTGTTGTGACTATGGCTGTTATGAACCCTCCATAAACCCCTCCGTGTTGTGACTATGGCTGTTATGAACCCTCCATAACCCCCTCCGTGTTGTGACTATGGCTGTTATGAACCCTCCATAAACCCCCTCCGTGTTGTGACTATGGCTGTTATGTAGCTACATGCGATGGAGAGCCTTTTCTCTCTCCTCAGCTATAATAAATGAAATGGATCTGGGTTAAGGTCTCTGTGGAGAAAATCCATCCTAGTGTAAGGCTGACGGTTGTTGGATAAGACTATCTGGGCTTGATGGGGTCATGTAAACAGGTTACATGACTTATTTATCTGACCCTTTACATTGTTTATATATATATAGTTTTCATCTTTATTTAACGAGGCAAGTCAGTTAAGAACAAATTCTTATTTTCAATGACAGCCTAGGAACYGTGTGTTAACTGTCAGGGGCTAAACAACAGATTTTTACCTTGGCACCTCGGGGATTCAATCTTCCAATCTTTTCGGTTACTAGTCAAACACTCTAACCACTAGGCTGCCTGCCTAGTAGCCTTGTGCTCCAACCTTATATAAGGCTATATGTGCTCATGTGCTCATATACATCGTACTAAGGGGTGGCAGGTAGCCTAGTGGTTAGAGTGTTGGGCCAGTAACTGAAAGGTTTCTAGATCGAATCCCCGAGCTGCCAAGATAAAAATATGTTGTTCTGCCCCTGAACAAGGCAGTTAACCCACTGTTCCTAGGCTGTCATTGAAAATTTAAAAAAAATCTTAACTGACTTGCCTAGTTAAATATCTGTTTGTAGCTCACACATGTGTGCTTTAATGGCTGTCACTTTTAACATTAAATTAAGTGGCTTGATTTATCAGTATTTGAGTATTAGTATTAGTTAAACAGTCAATAATTAACCAATTAGTTTAACCATAAATGTCCACGGTTATTATCAGGAGTGCAGCTGGGAACACTTTCAAAAATCAAGATTAAGACACTTCAATGTTCCCTCTAAAAAAACACTTATTTCTTTCATGTCCCTGCTTCTCTGGGCCCAATGCAGGGCCCTCAACAGATGGCAAAGCCTCCCAAACAACAAGAAACAGACAAGAGGGTGAGAGAGAAAGAGAAGAAGGGGTAAAGAATTACAGTGCGTGAGTGAAAGAGTTGGCAAGTACGAGTGAGTGAAAGAAGGAAGAGACAGAAGAGAAAGTGGGACCCTGCTCATTCCTCTGTGTGTGTTTCTGTCTCTGAACTCCTTCTTCRTCAGATGTTGGGAACTCCTTCAAATGCAAATGGGGCGGTTTTTCCTCCCTCCGAGAAGCTCTTACCATTACAATGCTGGGAAAGTTGTGGACCTAAACTCCCCTCATTGTACTGTGGAGTGAAAGCATTCCGAGGCCCTTGGAGGAGGCTGGGGTGCCTCTGCCGGTCCTTTACAATACACCAAATGAGCCTGGAGAGCCAGTAAGCAAGGCACAGCGGAGAGGGAGAGACCTGCTAGTGCCTGCCTGACTATGGGCATGACTATAGCAGTGAAGGTGTATAGGCTGAGACTTAGCCATCTGGCACCAATGAATATGTCAAGGCCACCAGCAGAATTCCAGAAATATGTACTGGAGCTGTATGCTGGAAAACCTCCATTTCCCACAGCCATGGAAGAAGGGACGAAAGCTAAGCCACCGTAGGTATGCAATACACGAGAGAACAATGTCTTATTTGTCAATGACAGCCTGAGGAACGGTGTGTTAGCTGTCTAGGTGGTAGGAACAACAAGATTTTTCTTTACATAATTTAAACAACCTCCTTCTTTTTCGCTGAGTTATGGAGCCATTATGGGGCTTTGGACTCCTGCTGGTCGACACGACCACGGTTTTGGAGGCAGACCCCCTCACGTCTGGAGCACGACACCTCCCGGGCTCTAACTTTTAAACGGCCGGCGTGCTTAGCTTTTAGGTGGAGGCCTCCCTGCTCCATCTACGGCTGCCCTGGACACTATGATCACTTTGGCTACAATAGCTGAATGCATGCTTGAGCCTGTCCATTAATCCACGGTACTGCTACTTTGTTCCCATTCTGGTTTATTTGTGTCTTTATCTGTTCCGGGGCTGGCTGTGGCTGTTTAACTTCAGGCATCTGTTGTGTAGTTAATCTCGACCCTGCTCATCTAGTCCGTACGCGCAATTTTCTTTTACCTGTGTTTGCTCCAGTGTTAGACTAGCAACTGTTTCTATAGCTAGCGTGTTCTTTCCGCTCTAGTAGTCAAACACTGCTAACACGTAGGTCTGCCGTGCCTAGTAGCCTTTGTTGTTTTTTAGTGCATCTGAACTCTTCTCATATCTAAAAGGAATTGCGTCATAACCTTATTGCTTGCATGTCCATCTTAGTTCTAGGGTGTGGTGCCGCGTAGTTCTTCAGTATGGTTATGCAGCTTGTAGTGTTGCGGTTTGGCCAGTAATCTAGAATTAGTTTCTGAGATTGACTCCCGAGGGCTGTGTCCATAGATTTATATCAAATATAGTGTTGTTCTTGTTCGTTTCTGAATGTATTATTGGGCGACAGCTGGGAATCCGTCCCACTCACGTTGTTAACCTTCCACCGTTACCAGTCATGAGACCTTCCTTTGGTCACCTCTCGACCAACAATAAACACAATAGTCGGGTTCTTAAACGCCTCTTCGCCTAGTTGAAGAATCACTCTTGTATAGTCAGATGAGTCTCAGCAAAGGAGTTACACTTCTATTCATTCACCGCATTGGGTTGGGCTTTTGCCTTCCGCTGTACCCAGCCCCACAATACCGCTGGTTCCTGGCACATTATGCCCAGAACAATTGTGTGCTTCTTAATGGCTGTCACTTCTCTACACAGTTAAATTAAGTGGCTTGATTTAATAACAGTATTTGAGTATTAGTATTAGTGTCACTAAACATGCGTGGCTAACTTTTATTTACTTATTCTGTCCACAATTCAATTTGTTAAACTAATAAGGGGAATGTCCAAAGGTGATCGGCGCGTTTTTATTTATCTCGCATCAGCTTGTTAGTTTGCACAGCTACTGGGAACATCTTATCATAAAAATCAAGATTAAGACATCTGTCAATGTTCCCCCTTTCTTTAGATATTAAGGGATATTGGAATTGGCACTTAATTACTTTCACTAGTGGGCCCTCGCCTTGGTCCTACGTGGTGGCTCCAATGCAGGGTCCTCAAGACCATGGCACTGAAGAAAGCTCTTTCTTCAACACATATTCGGAGAAACATTCGAAGACCACAGGCTTAGGTGCAGAAAGATGGAGAAAAGTGAGAAGAAAGGCGGATAAGAAAGGAATTACCAGTCCGTCAGCTCCTTTAGATTTGTGATATAGAGGAGCTGGTCACAGTGTTATTAGAGCACGAGTGATAACGTAGGACAGAGAACGAGGACAGCATGAGTAGGATTAAGCTGGTTACCCGGTACTATTCATTGTCGTCTTTCTGTGAGTGGTCCCTGCCTCTCTGAATACAATCTTTGACGCTATAATTTCATAGCACCATAGTCTGGGATAGAAATACTTGCGTGATCCGATTAGACGATTATGAATACGTGGCAAGGGCGGGATATTTGTACGGTCCTTGCCATTTTCTTAACGAGGAGGCACGGAGGAATAGGCAATGCAAAGTTCCTTCTTGAGCCCTACTATATGGATCTAAATGTTCGCTCGGGAAGTTGTCGGCGCAGCACTTTTACTAACTCCTCAATATAGGGATACTGTGGTAGTGTCTACAAGAGACAATAGTCGCGAAGGGTTCGCCTTGGAGAGGCTGGGGTGGGCCTCTGCCGTCTTTACAATACACAAAATGAGTGTGTAATGAGCCCAGTAACAGAGGCACAGGCGGAGAGACGCAGACCCTGCTCTAGTGAGTTGCCCTCGAATCAGATGTCGGCGTGACCACTCCAGAATATTGATTGTAGATTGCAAGGTGTATAGGCTGAGACTCCTTAGCCATTCTTACTGGTGTTCATGACAGTTCTATTATTGGAGATATGGACTCTAAGGGCACAAACTTCAGCGAGAGATTCCTAAGAAAAGTATGTCCTTGTCTGAAGCAGCTGCTATGCTGGAAAACCTCCATTTCCCACAGCCATGGAGAGGGCACCGCTCACGAGAGACAAACGCGAGAGATCTGTGATGACGACGGAATAAATGGGTGAAGGGAATTACTCAACGCAACCAATTTTATAACGCAACACGTCCTAGTAAGGCAATGTAAGGCAGATTGCACGTTAACAACCGCGAATGGACGACGCGGCTGTGAGTTGAAGAAGTTAATCTCGGGAGGACTCCGCATTTTGCCTGGGGATCAAAAGATCACGACCCATTTCCTCATCGGAGCCTAATTTCAATGGAAAGGAGAAGATAGGTTGCAGTCGAGCAGATTAGCAGGTGGATTGTCGGTTGGTAGATCCCAGCGGCGTTACGACCGGATTTTGCACACCGGAGCCCATCACGGAAGAAGCGGAGTCCGGCGGAGGGGTGGGTGAGGCAATGGGTGAAGGCGATAGAGCCATTTTCCCAGCCATGGGAAAGAAGGAGTGCAGGAGGAGGGGTGGGGTGAGGCAATGGGTGAGGGGATGACGCATTTTCCCACAGCATGGAAGAAGAGAGTCAGGAGGAGGGGTGGGTGAGGCGAGTCCTGGCGATGCATCTGGGATTAGACCAAATCGGTCTCCTCCTTATTAACATACCGTTGTTCTGGGCGAGCAGGACTATAGAGATGTGTCTGCGTGTGCTTTGTAGCTGAGTTTCAGGCTGAATATGTATTGTCGCGTAAATATCTTGCGATCCGTTCAGGAGGATTTCTGACTGTTGCCATTCTTTAATGGTTATTCTTCACCAGTATTTAGACAAGGCCATCAACGCCTTCCGTGTTCATAGCTGTCAAAATACGATGGCTCCACCAGAGATCAAGCCACCACAAGACAGATATTCGGTCCCTTGGTTATTACATCCTCCTCAGGACTCGATCTTGCGCCTTACCTGAGTCGCATTTCAACACGACTCTATATAAGAGTTAGATTGAGTTACTACTGGCAACTTATCTCGGCTATGAATGAGGGTATTCTAACCTCGCAGAATCGTGCGATTATTGGCACAAGTCTCGGTTCTTGTAGCGTGGTTATGTACAGAGTTCATAACTACAGAATATTCGTACCACGTCGCCCTAGTCGGTCAGAAGATTACATGGCAGAGAAGGCCTGACCGTAATGGAATTCCTCGATAGAAGTACTGGTCTTATTGTCGCAGAATGTATTTGGTCGTTATAATGCTGCTTATTTTAACTCCAAAGTCTGGATTACTGTAAAGTCATGGAGAACAAGAAGACCCTCTTCCCAGCGGCCCACTTGCAGCTTGGAGGGCTAGGTTAACGGACCGACGGATTTAAAATTTTCGGGTGGATAGATTCGGGGAAGAACTTCAACAAGGGCATTTCTTCTCAATGGCTGGCCATCGCTTCCTCCTGGCGACTCAACTTTGGGGCCAACACCATCTCGTAACTTGGGTCCCACACACTAGTTGAAAGCATGCTATTATCGTGTAAAAGATGTGGGCATTGTTCAGCCAACCTATGAATGCCCCACAACTGGGGTCTTTCTGACACATAGTAGTAGCAGGATAGTCGGTTGATGTGTTATCGTGGCCGGTAGAGAGCTTGCAAGGAGTCGCCGGCACACTAACTAAAAGTGCGCCCTGAGAACATTATTGGGGAGGAATAGAACAAACTCCTAGACTCACTCATATCACTGATATGAGAATTCACGGCACAGGTCAAAATATTTCAAATCCTAAACGGGTGTAACTACAATGTCTTATCCAGCCCCATAGACCTCCTGTCAAATACTCCTACTGTACGGAAATTGGCTTATTATCTTGGATTCATTGCCAATGGTATTGAAAAGCTTGCCTTGGTTAGGCGCACCCCCTCTCAAAAGACACTCGGGGTGTGCATAGGTAGGGTGATCTCAAGTGGCGACATGTTACCCTTATATATTGTTCTGAGTTCCTGGTACCTCGCGTTCCATTCCATAGAGACAGACTGGGTTTATCCTGTCTGTGGAACCAATACACTTATAAGCGGACAGTCCCATTTCCCACTAGATTATACTCTTGGTTTTTGGGAGATTTGTTTTGTGTTGATGCCTGTGAGCTCTACAAAAGTCATCGTTTCGTTGCTCTTTATTGTTTTTGTGAGTTTCAATTAATAAACATGTGGAACTCTACGTACGCTGCGCCGTTGGTCCGGACATTGATTACCACGCGACGACCGTGTAGGACAATAAATGATTCATGGACGGCTATATTCATACAGTTTATTTTTGACTGGGTCCAGACTCTACGTACGCTGCGCCTTGGTCCGTTAATTCATTAAGACGATCGTGAGCAATCAAACTGATTCATGGCTCTACATCATCACAGTTT
>NC_036857.1:2262651-2266655 GCF_002910315.2 Salvelinus sp. IW2-2015 | reverse complement strand
TGTAAGAAGGGGCTCAGGAGAGGGATGTGAGGCAGGTGCGCGTGAGCGATAGACCATTTCCACAGCCATGGAAGAAGGGAGATCAGGAGGGGTGCGGCTGAGGCGAATGGCTGAGGCCGATTAGATCCATTTCCCCAGCCATGAAGAGGGAGACAGAGGGTGGGATGAGGCAATTGGGTGAGCATGACCATTTTCCCTTATGGTGGACTATGGATGTGTAGTTGTTTGTGTGTTTTCCTGTTGTTTCGTAAATACCTCCTAAACTGCCCATACTGTCATGTCCAGTAACACCCTCCTCTAACTCCTCCTCCCTTATACTGTGCATTTTCAACACGCTTCTATGGAAGATAGTTAATCCTCTTCTCTATATCGGTTTTAGACTCGAAATCGTCATCTCTCTGAGAGGTGTCTTTAACTCTCTAGTCGTCCGTCCCTCATCGAAGTGTAATGATATGTAGAGATGTTTATTGCCGAGATCTGGTGACATGGTACCACAAAAATGTAAACCTGCTCACAGTGAAAAGATTTTTGCTGTAAAAGCATCTGCATTGCTTCAGTATGAACACCAAAGGGTTTTAACTGTGAGAGCTTGTGTGTGAACGTGGCTAGCGGCAAAGGGTGGCAAAATATAATGGGGCCCAAACTTTTCTATTGGAGGTAGAATAAACTCATATACTTTTGAAAATAACTAAAACAAATCTAAACGTCAAGGTGTATAAATGTCACGCCCTGGACTATACGAGAGCGTTTTATTCTTCTATTCTGGTTAGGTCGGGGTGTGACTAGGGTGGGTGATCTAGTGCATTTATTTCTATGTTGGACCTGGTATGGTTCCATCATGAGCAGCTGGGTTATCGGTGTCATATTTAGGCAGCCATTTCCCACTGGTTTTTTGTGGGATCTTGTTTGGTGTTGATCCTGTGAGCTCTACAAAACGTCACTGTTTCGTTGCTCTTTATTGTTTTTGTGAGTTTCAATTAATAAACATGTGGAACTCTACGTACGCTTGCGCTTTGGTCGAAATGAGATTACATCTCTCTCTTTGATTGACTGGGTCCAGCTCACTAATAATCACTACATTCATACAGTTTATTGACTGGGTCCAGCTCACTAATAATCACTACATTTATACAGTTTATTGACTGGGTCCAGGTCACTAATAATCACTGAAAAGAACTCTAGYCAGTCAGGGAGTATCGAAAATTCAAAAAACGATGGACAGAACTATTTTCAGCACATTTTGACGCCGAGGAAATATAACACATTTCCAGTGTGGCCCTCCAGACCTCGTTGAAGACTGAATACGGCCCRCGGAGCAAAATGAATTTGACACCCCTGGGCTAGAGTGAGGAGGCAGTGAGGTGCGTTAAAACACAGATAACCGTTACAAGACCTGTGGAGAGGAGAGGCCTCATCATGATCCTTCCTTTATGGCCCAGCTGTGGGGCTCTGTGGAGAATAGACCCAAGGACAGATGGAGGGGGGGAAGAGGGATAGGGGGAGGGGGAGTGGAGACCCAGGGGGAGGGGGGACCCACATCTGGCCCAGAGAACATCATCCTCTCCCACGTACACATCACTAGTCAAATCTGACAGTTGTCATATATTTGAGATTACAAGGTTCTGGACAGAGTGTTGTTGATTATCCTTTACCTCAGTGGTCAGACCATCTTCAACATTTGAGGCTAAATGATCACACTGGTAATAGATCAGTTTTTGTATTACTTTTGAGGCACAGCTGAGGAAGTGTACTTTTATATCATCTTTTCTTTACATTTTACTGGGCTGTTGGTGTCTGCATCTGATGGTCAGTCTCAGCGGAGGGAGAGAGCAGCAGACTGAGAGTTCGCCTCTCAACGTCCCTACGCTCTCACTTTCCTCCACTGACACTGACCATAAAGGGACACCGTCTTCCAGCTGATGACGAAAGTCGAGTCCCACCGCTTTATTTCTGCCTCATGCACAACTTCGTGTTGTTTCTCCTATGACCAGAGAATGTGAATTATTCCTTGACACTTAAAAAGACCCAAGCCACTAATAATAACAACACAAGCCTATCAATACACTTTCCTACTCATTCATTGCTGCACCACAAAGCACTGTGGGTACGACATGTGTCCCCACAGTGTGTCGTATGAGTGAGCAGACAGGCAAGCCCATGGGAAATGTGTGGGCCGTATGTGGCAGGGAAGCTTGGCCTGACTGGGTTGTTCTGGGCTGGGCTTGGCCTGACTGGGTTGTTATGGGCTGGCACTGAGCTGGGCAGGGTTGTTCTGGGTTGGGCTTGGGCTGACTGGGTTGTTCTGGGCTGGCACTGAGCTGGGCAGGGTTGTTCTGGGTTGGGCTTGGGCTGTCTGTGGCACATCAGAGAGCCACGCGAACACGGCGGTGGCGACACAGTGCCGGGCCTCAGTGCCAGCCAACTTTAACAAGAGGCGCTGAGTAATGACCCACAGCTGGACTGAAGGAAGAGGAGGGGAGGGGGGCAGACATGCGGTTGCAGAGGCTGCTGTTGGGGGTGGTAGAGATTAGACCTTTCCCTGGGGAGAGGGGCACCCTGAGTGGGAGGGGAGCCTCTCCTACCCCCTGCCCAGCCCCTYGCCGGTACCCCAGATCCAATGGAGCCAGGCAGCAGGCCCTCACTTCCTCCTGTTGTGTGTGACATCCTGCCACGCCCTGCTGATTAGGCCTTAAAGAGCTCTCTTCCTGAAGCCCAGAGTCCACTTCCTGTGGGCAGCTGCCGCCGCAGCCAGCACTGGGGAGATAATATCTACTCTACACTCTTCCTTTGTCAGGTTTTTTTCATCCTGTTCTTTTTCTAACCTCTTTTTCTTATTTATACTCCCACTCCATTGCAAATTACAAGGCTATTTTTTTCTTCTTACCAGGGCTGGTTAAAAATAAGAATACAAACAACAAAACACCAAACAAAGGCAGTGGCGGAATTAGATGTGAACGTGGAGATTGCTCTGTAGTGCCATTATGAGGTCATTTGTCACACGACACAATGAAAGGCCCTCTTCAAAGAGCAAGTGTTGACACAACAGTGGGGACACCAAACTTCCTTTGTCCAGGGCGTTGTCTTGAGAGTGAAGCTACAGGACTCTCCTCTGTGCAGTCATTCACAGAATATGTCAGTTAGGTCAGGGTCACTGTGCTTTTAGTCAACCCTCAGGTGATGAAGAACAACCTACGAAACTGCAACGAGGTTAAGTAGAATGACTGGCAGTAATTTACCTGCATACAGTATCTTAACATGAWGGATCGCTGTGAGCTCGCTCAAAAGGGGGAGAATCTACCACGAGTATTCTATGGAATTCCATGAGGTGTTGGTGCTTGTATAGAGGTTAGGGAGTTTACCCAGAGGACACTGCTCTCCTGCTCTTTCCCTAATGAGACKCAGACAGACATGGCAGGCAGGCAGGCAGACAGCCTAGTCAGTGTGGAGAGAAGGGGATAAAACTGGAACTAACGAGAGCACAGACATCCACTGATGCAGTCTCATACGCATTGATGATTCCTTGAATTTGACGTGTAAAAAATACCAACCTGTTAAAAACACATGCCTCCTAAAAGAGAGCATTCTCCACGTCAGGCCAGTGAGAGGTCACATGTGTCTGTGGCACTTGTATTCCTTGTATACTCCAGTCATCTGGGATATGCTGCTTGCTAACTATCACTAACTGCTTACTGTTTCAGCACACATGCCTCCCTCTCTCAAAGTTTTTCTGAACCCCCCCCCTTCAGACCCAGGTAGGATCTCTCTCTCTCTCTCTCTCTCTCTCTCTCTCAATTCAATTCAATTCAATTCAAGGGGCTTTATTGGCATGGGAAACATGTGTTAACATTGCCAAAGCAAGTGAGGTAGATAATATACAAAAGTGAAATAAACAATACAAATTAACAGTAAACATTACACATACAGAAGTTTCAAAGCAATAAAGGCATTACAAGTGTCATATTATATATATATACAGTGTTGTAGCAATGTACAAATGGTTAAAG
>NC_036857.1:2259740-2261995 GCF_002910315.2 Salvelinus sp. IW2-2015 | reverse complement strand
GCACACAAGTTAAAATAAATAAACATAAATATCTGTCTCTCTCTCTCTCTGCTTTACTGGCATTGGAAACATATGTTAACATTGCCAAATCAAGTGAAATAGATAATAAACAAAACTGAAATGAGCAGTAAACATTACACTCACAAGTTCCAAAGGAATAGAGACATTTCAAATGTTATATTATGGATATATACAGTGTAATAATGTGCAAATAGTACTAAATGGTACCATATCATAAATATCATAAAAATAGTACCATATCATAAATATGGTTTGTATTTACAATTGTGTTTGTTCTTAACTGGTTGCCCTTTTCTTGTGGTAACAGGTCACACCTTTTTCTGCTGTGATGGCACACTGTGGTATTTCACCTAATAGAAATGGAAGTTCATCAAAATTGTAATCTCTCTCTCTCTCTCTGTCATACACATGATCATACCTCCTCTCACCCCTCCTCTCTCCTCAAGTGGGATGAACATGTAAAGAAGAGGAACTGTGATAAAACAGTATAACAAGGAAGATATGAATGTGTCCTTTTAACTTCAGAGAATGATAGGAGTCAAACCTCGAGCTGAACTCGTACGTTTACCAGTTTTTCAAAGTGACTGTACAGCCTGTTCAAACAGAGCTGAGCCGGTTGTATGGTTGTAAAAACGTATGACATGAACAATGTGGCCCCTTCCTATCCCCCTGGCCATCGCCGTGGGAAGTAGAGGTGCTGAGGGTGCTTCAGCACCCCCTGAAAACCAGAATTAAAAATACAATAATTAATCAGTAAAAAAATGTAAAAAAATGTAAAATAAATTCTGACATAAGTAGTGGGCCTGTTCTATTCCTGTAACGCGCGTCTATGGAGAAGCCTCTGACTGGATCAGCCRTCCCTACAGGGCTGTTGGGGCCAGTCTCACGCCGGGTCACCTTCTCTGTATGATCCATGTGTGTGTGACATGCCATACCGTAGCATGGCCTCTATACTGGTAGTGACGTCAGACTGTGTCCCCTCGCCCTTGTGGGTCACAGTAATGAGTGGGGAGGGGGCAGGAGGGACAGGCAGATGGCTCGTCCCTTCAAAACAATCAACTTCCTGTGCCACCGGCTTGCTCGCCTCTGGACAGGAAGTACCTACATTCCCGAAAGCAGCAGAATAGAGAGGCGACCAACGGCAACAAGCTGTGTTCTCCCCTCTTTTGTTTTTCAGATCCTCTAATTTTAAAAAAAAGAGAAGAGATAGGAAGGAATGGAGTGGGAGAGAGATAGAAGACAGAGATAGAAGAGATGGAGAGGGATAGAAGAACAGAGATGGAGAGATGGGGAGAGGGAGATAGAAGACAGAGATACAGAGAATGGGGAGAGGGATAGAAGACAGAGATAGGCATGGGAGAGGATGAGAGAAGAGAAAGATAGAAGAGAAGATGAGAGAGAGGATGGGAGAGGGATAGAGAGACAGAGATAGAGAGAGGGGATAGAAGAACATGGAGATGGAGAGAGATGGGGAGAGAGATAGAAGACAGAGATAGGAGAGATGGGGAGAGGATAGAAGCACAGAGATGGGAGATGGGAGAGGGATAGAAGACAGAATAGGAGAGATGGAGGAGAGGGATAGAAGACAGAGATCGGAGAGATGGGAGAGGGATAGAAGACAAGAAGGAGATGGGGAGAGATGGTGAGAAGAGGGCATAGAAGACAGAGATAGGAAGAGATATGGGGAGAGGGATAGAAGACAGAGATAGGAAGACGATGGGAGAGGGAGTAGAACGACAGAGATAGGAGAGATGGGGGAGAGGGAATAGAAGACAGGATAGAGAGATGGGGAGAGGAGATAGAAAGACAGAGATAGGAGAGATGGGGAGAGGATAGAAGACAGAAGATAGAGAGATGGGGAGAGGAATAGAAGACAGAGATATGGGAGGATGGGGAGAGGGATAGAAGACAGAGATAGGAGAGATGGGGAGCAGAGAGAGATGGAGAGAGACAGAGAATAGGAGAGATGAGGAGAGAGGATAGAAGATCAGAGATGAGGAGAGATAGTGGATGGAGAGGGGATAGAAGACGAGATAGAGAGATGGGGAGAGGGATAGAAGACAGAAGATATGAGAGAATGGGGAGAGGGATAGAAGACAGAGATAGGAGAGATTGGGGAGAGGGATAGAAGACAGAGATAGGAGAGATGGGGAGAGGGATAGAAGACAGAGATAGGAGAGATCTTGGGGAGAGGGAATAGAAGAAGCAGGATAGGAATGGGATACCCGGGAGAG
>NC_036857.1:2255031-2257603 GCF_002910315.2 Salvelinus sp. IW2-2015 | reverse complement strand
TGCGACGCTGTGACCCACATCAGAAAGTTTTGTTGACGGGACGTGCTTAGTGTCCCACGATGAAGGTTTTGTGCGGGACGTGACAATTGCTGTCCCAGCATGGAGAGGTTTTTGCATGGGACGTGTGTTTGATCCCAGCATGAGAAGCTTTTGTGACGGGACGTGATGTGTCCCAGATGAAGATGTTTTGTGACGGACGTTGTGTGTCCCAGATGACAGACGTTTTGTGACGGACGTGTGGAACTGTCCCAGATGAGAGGTTTCTGCTGACCAGGAGCACGTGTCCGACTGTCCCAGATGAGAGGTTGTGTGGACGGGACGTGTGCTGCTCCCAAGATGAGATAGTTTTGTGAAAATTAAACAATAAAGTTGGATGCTATAAAAAAAAATCTCATGTATTATTATTAACATCAATATTTTCACTAACAAAGAAATTTAAAATGTCCTTCCATTAATATTCTAACTCTGAAACACAAACCACCATGTCCAGAGAACCAGGATCCTCTCAAATAAAAAACACACACATTCCCTGAGTCACACATTTCACATCAACAGAAAAGAGGAGCAGAGAGAGGAAAACGAGAGAAGAGAGAGAGAGAGAGAGGAGGAGACGGAGAAGAGGACACGACGAAGAGAGAGACGAGAGATGAGCAAGAAGAGAGAGAGAGAAGAGAGAGAGAGAAGAGAGAAGAGCAAGAGAGAGAGAAGAGAGACCACGAGAGAGAGAAGAGAGAGAGAGACAACGGAGAGAGAGACACGGACCAGAGAGACACGGAGAGAGAGACACGGAGACGAGAGAGAAGAGAGGAGACGAGAAGAGAGAGAGGAGAGGACGAGAGAGAGACACGGAGAGCAGAGACACGGTAGAGAGAGACACGGAGAGAGAGAAACGGAGAGACACCGGAGAGAAGACACGGAGAGAAGAGAAGGAGAGAGAGAACGGAGACACAGAGGGGAAGGGAGAGAGAGAACAGAGAAAAGAGAAGAGACAGAGAGAGAGAGAGAGAGAGAGAATCTCTCTCTTGTGGATAGAAGACAGAGATAGGAGAGATGGGGAGAGGGATAGAAGACAGAGATAGGAGAGATGGGGAGAGGGATAGAAGACAGTCATTCATGCTGCTAAGTGTTTAGATATCCACGAGACAGACACTGGTCACATGGTCACATTGTGTAGGGGAGGAGACAACACTGGTCACATGGTCACATTGTGTAGGGGAGGAGACAGACACTGCAAGTGGCTGGATTTGCTTGGTACTCAGAGCCAACAGTAACCCACAAGTAGACACAACAACCACTCACCTGAACACATTCCCCATCTGCACACACACACACACACACACACCGCTAAACAAGGGGTAATTTGTCTGTCTGTAGGACAAAAGAAGTTAATGATGCACTCAGAAGAATGAAAAGGAAGTATTGCCCGAATACCAACAAATCAGAACTACGTTCTAGAGTAGGGCTGTTCAATTCTGGTCCTGGAGGGCCGACACACCTGGTAGTTAATTGCACTCCCCTGGTGTCCCAGGTCTGAGTCCGTGCCTGACTACAAGGAGAGGATTAACACCAGAAGTGTTTTGGCCCTCCAGGACCGGAATTCAACAGCCCTGTTCTACACAGAGGTATCTTAGCTTAGGGACACTTTGTTAGTCAAAGTGGTAGGCCAATTTAGTCTTTATTCACCAGGGTCAATTCAATTTATATTCCAATTCCATATTTCTTCATTCAAAAGCATTGAATAGAATTGGAATTACAMTGTACTTCCTGAATTGACTGGAATTGAAATGGAATTGACTCCAATCCTGTTACTCACAATCTATCTAAACAATACTCTATTGTAGTGCTTTAGGGTCATAAGAAGGCAGAAACAGGGAAAACGTGTTGAACACATGCTCTGACAGGGTCACGCTGGGCCGGGTCACAAGGCCAGGGCTGAGGTCAGACACAGCCGTCAGCCAGTCTGCTAGTTACCCAGTCCAGACAGCCAAGCCTCCAAGGATGGACAGACCCTAACTGTTAACCTTCTACCTCCACCAAAGCCCTCGTTGGGGAATCGAATCTCACTCACTCCTACAAGAGAATGGCAGATAAGAGAGGGAGCTCATTATCCTCAAAGTGAGTGGTGGTGTGTGGTGTGTGTGTGTGTGTGTGTGTGTGTGTGTGTGTGTTTGTGTGTGTGGTGTGTGCGTGTGTGTGTGTGTGTTGGTGGTGTGTGTGTGTGTGTGTGTGTGGTGTGGTGTGTGTGTGTGTGTGTGTGGGTGGTGTGTGTGTTGTGTGTGTGTGTGTGTGGTGCTGTGTTTAGAAAAGAGTGGAGGAAATGCAAAAAAGCAACACTCATCACAGAAACGCAGAGACTCGGACTGGAAGAGAGGAGGAGGTAGTAGGGTAGGGAGGTAGGGAGGTAGGGGAGGGAGGGAAGGGAGGGAGGGGAGGGGAGGAGGGAGGGAGGGAGGGAGGGAGAAAACGAGAGAGAGGAGTGGAGCGGAGGAGAGAGGAGAGAGAAGAGAGGAAAAGAGAGAGAGAGAGAGAGAGGAGTGGAGGGAGGGGAGGGGAGGGAGGGAGGAGAGAGGGA
>NC_036857.1:2246932-2249477 GCF_002910315.2 Salvelinus sp. IW2-2015 | reverse complement strand
CTCCGTCTCTATAATCTACAGCTGATGGTTTTCCTAAGATTTGGTTGTTACAAGGTGCACCAGACATGACTAATCATATACTGTAGAAATGTCCTCAAGTAGACTAGCACACACCACACAACACACACACACACACAACTACACACACAACACAACACACACATACACACACCACACACACACACACCACACAATTTTGGAGTCGTACAACTCTATTTTGGCCGTTTAAGCCATAATTCCAGTTTTACTCCAGTAAAGTAGGTATTCTTAGAGATCTGGTTTTGAAGAAAACAGGTTGTTTCAACCGGGTGAACTGTTACAGACCATGAGAGATTCACAGTATGCTTTTTATAGAACAGTCTAAGAATATTTTAAACGAAACAAGAAAAATCTATTGATCTTTTAATTTGTATTTCTGTCTTCTGCATTCACCTACTTTACCCCAATCCTGAAGCTGTAAATGGAGAGGGAACAACTGTTCGGTTTCACCTCTTTTACATGAATAGACCACCTCCTTAGAAAATGGCGCTGGGGCTTGCCGTGCTTCTATCTCTTAGGAAACTTTGCAGTATTTTGTTTTTTTCTGTGTTTATTTCTTACATGATTAGCCCAGAAAGTTTTGGTGTTATTACATGTTATTAAAACTTTTGGATATCAAAGCGGAAGGTAACAAACACCAGCATTAGCCAGCCATTAACGACCAGGAATACGACAATTTCCGAATCGGATCTTTTGTTCGTACGCCCCCAGAGCAGACTGAACTGAATTTCGCAGAATCGATCAAGACACCGCAGCCGGAAATAGAAGGTATTCAGAGTGGGACTTATCCGTCCGGAAACTCAGGAGGCTGCTGCAACATACCACCGCTTCCCAAGCGTATTTACTCTCTAATGTTCAGGTCTCTGGATAATAAAGCTTGACAGAGCTGCGAGGGGGCAAGATGATTTCTCTTCCAGAGAGACATCAGGGATTGGGTGAGACGATTACTCTGTATCAACGGAAAACATGGACTCGTGCTCTCGGGGATACTACTCTCGGGATTAATATACTGTAGCCAGCGAGCATACAGACCCTGCAATTCCATGCCTAGGGCTTGCTCTCGAAAGTTAAAGCAGGGGGGTTGGTCCTGGTCAGTCCCTGGATGGGAGACCAGATGCTGCTGGAAGTGGTGTTGGAGGGCCAGTAGGAGGCACTCTTTCCTCTGGTCTAAAAAATATCCCAATGCCCCAGGGCAGTGATTGGGGACATTGCCCTGTGTAGGGTGCTGTCTTTTGGATGGGATGTTAAACGGGTGTCCTGACTCTCTGAGATCATTATAGATCCCATGGCACTTATTGTCAGAGTAGGGGTGTTACCCCRTTTGTCCTGGCTAAATTCCCAATCCGGCCCTCAAACCATCCCGTTCACCTAATAATCCCCAGTTTACAATTGGCTCATTCATCCCCCTCCTCTCCCCTGTAACTATTCCCCAGGTTGTTGCTGTAAATGGGTTCATCATGGAAGAAAGGCTGTTTCATGATTAACTACTCATGGTGTGATTGTGATAACATCCTGGAAGTCAAGTCCTTTGTTCACCTGACCTAGAATACCTCATAATCAAATGCCAACCGTATTACSTCCCAAGAGAATTCTCTTTGGTTATAGTCACAGCCGTGTCTATTCCCCCTCAAGTCGCTACCATGACTGCCCTCAAAGAACTTCACTGGACTTGATGCAAACTGGAAACCTACAAGGCCCTCCCCCGCCCTCCCTTTGGCAAATCTGATCACGACTCCATTTTTCTCCTCCCTTCCTAAAGGCAGAAACTCAAACAGGAAGTACCCGTGCTAAGGTCTATTCAATGCTGGTCTGACCAATCGGAATCCACACTTCAAGATTCTTTTGATCACACGGACTGGGATATGTTCCAGGTAGCCTCCGAGAACAACATAGACGAATACACTGATACGGTGACTGAGTTTATCAGGAAGTGTATAGGTGATGTTGTACCCACTGTGACTATTAAAACCTACCCTAGCCAGAAACCGTGGATAGATGGCAGCATTCACGCAGGCAAAACGTCAGTACAGAGATAAAGTGGAGTTGCAATTCAACAGCTCAGACAAGAGACGTATGTGGCAGGTTCTACAGACAATCACGGACTACAAAGGGAAAACCAGCCACGTAGGCTTGCTTCCCGGACAGGCTAAACACCTTCTTCGCCCGCTTTGAGGATAACACAGTGTCACTGACACGGCCCGCTACCAAGTACTGTGGGCTCTCCTTCTCCGTGGCCAACACGAGTAAGACATTTAAGCGTGTTAACCCTCGCAAGGCTGCCAGCCCAGACGGCATCGCTAGCCATGTCCTCAGAGCATGCGCAGACCAGCTGGCTAGAGTGTTTACGGACATATTCAATCTCTCCCTATCCCAGTCTGCTGTCCCCACATGCTTCAAGATGCKCGCCATTTCTTCCTGTACCCAAGAAAGCAAAGGCAACTGAACTAAATGACTATCGCCCCGTAGCACTCACTTCTGTCATCATGAAGTGCATTGAGAGACTAGT
>NC_036857.1:2244621-2246417 GCF_002910315.2 Salvelinus sp. IW2-2015 | reverse complement strand
ACACCTCCGCTAATCCTCAACACCGGGGCCCCACAAGGATGCATGCTCAGCCCCCTCCTGTACTCTCTGTTCACCCATGACTGCGTGGTCATGCACGCCTCCAACTCAATCATCAAGTTTGCAGACGACACAACAGTAGTAGGCCTGATAACCAACAATGACGAGACAGCCTACAGGGAGGAGGTGAGGTCCCTGGGAGTGTTGTGCCACGAAAATAACCTCACACTCAACATCAGCAAAACAAAGYAGCTGATCGTGGACTTCAGGAAACAGCAGAAGGAGCACCCCCCCCATCCACATCGACGGGACCGCAGTGGAGAAGGTGTAAAGCATCAAGATCCTCAGCATACACATCACTGACAAGCTGAAATGGTCTGCACAACGCATCACCGGGGCCAAACTACCTGCCCTCCAGGACACATACAGCACCCGATGTCACAGGAAGGCCTAAAAGATCATCAAGGACAACAACCACCCGAGCCACTGCCTGTTCACCCTGCTATCATCCAGAAGGCGAGGTCAGTACAGGTGCAACAAAGCTGGGACTGAGAGACTGAAAATCAGCTTCTATCTCAAGGCCATCAGACTGTTAAATAGCCATCACTAGCACATTAGAGGCTGCTGACCTATATACATAGACTTGAAATCACTGGCCACTTTAAGAATCGAACACTAGTCACTTTAATAATGTTTACATATGTTGCATTACTCATCACATACGTATATACTGGATCTATCCTATTCTACAGTATCTTAGTCTATGCTGSTCTGACATTGCTCGTCCAAATATTGATATATTCTTAATTCCATTCCTTTACTTTAGAATTGTGTGTATTGTTGTGAAATTGTTAGATATTACTTGTTAGATATTACTGCACTGTTGGAGCTAGAAACAAAAGCATTTTGCTACACRCGCAAAAACATCTGCTAAACACGTGTATGTGACAAATAAAATTTGATTTGGATGTTCCGGCTTGGTACATTTCAGATCAGAGGATGTGTACTTGCTGAGGAGAGAGGTGAGGGTGAGTTGTCAGAGGGCCTCTCTCTCTCTCTCTCTCTCTCTCTCTCTGTCCCTGTCTCTCTCTATCCCTGTCTCTCTGTCTCTCCCTCTCTCTCTCTCTCCCCGTCTCTCTCTCTGTCTCTCCCTGTCTCTCTCTCTCTGTCTCTCCCTGTCTCTCTCTGTCTCTCTCTCTATCTCTCTCCCTGTCTCTTTCTCTCCTGTTGTCTGCCTGGTCTCTGAGCTCTGTTAGGTCTCCCTGCACTGCTCCACTGCTCCATTTTCCCATTGTGGGGAGGGAGTTCCAGGCCAGGGCCTGTCAACTGTGATTTCCCTGAACGAGCGTTGCAGATACCCCCCGGGCGGAGGCGGATGAACGGACGGGGCGGCTGGGGATTAACACCCTGTCAGATCTGGCTTCCCCCTCCAGTATGAAAGCAGGGCCTGGTTCTCTGGCCACTACAGGCCTAATTAGTCCTGACATTAATTAAACACAAGTGTACAGTAGCACACTCTAGTAGGAGCTACTGCAGTAGCAGAGGTGGACTACTGGCCCCGGCCTCTGGGCTGACAGGCAGGCAGGCCAAGCACATAGRCTGTAGAGCTGATCTGTGTTGTCTTGTTTGGTTGGCTGTCCACTCTTCTGTCTCCTGTGGTTGTCTGTTATTGGCTGCCATCTCTCTCTCTGTCTCCTAAGTCACAGAGTAAATGTTTAAGAAACTCTAAACTGACTGTAATGTGCACAAATATTTTCCCCACCGTTTAGCCCGCTGGGACTGTGGGGACCTTGGACTCT
>NC_036857.1:2239400-2244255 GCF_002910315.2 Salvelinus sp. IW2-2015 | reverse complement strand
ATCCAGAGTGGAAGTTTTTTCACATAATGAAACTCCACATTGCGATTTCACATGGTGCAAGGTGACATTTTCATGTTAATGTCTTTCACAAGTGAACAAGGGTGGAGTTAACATGTGGAAACTCTAAATGTAATGTCACAATTTAAACGTGCGACAGGTAAAAAAAAAAAACTACTTGACATGGGAACTGCAAATTTGAAATTGTTCTTTGGGACTTTATTTCTCATTGACACATAGATCTGTCTCCATCCCTCTTTTCTTATATCCTCTCGTGTCGCTTCACATTTTTCTCTCTCCCTCTCTTCCCCCTCTCTCTCTCTCTCCTCTCTCTCTCTCTCTTCTCTCTCTCTCTCTCTCTCTCTCTCTCTCTCTCCATCTCTCCTCTCTCTCGTCTCTCTTCTCTCTCCCTTCTGTTCACTTAACCTTCCCTCATCAAAATACTCCTGTCTGCGTCATAGAAACGAGACCATTCAACGGTCGGCATGTCATCTCCTCATCATCATCTGTTTTTCACATGTGAACTTGCAATTCCACATTTGAAAATCAAATTTGCAGTTTCACATGTAAGAAAACTCCAAGTGTGAAAATCTCACTTTCACATGTGAAATTGCAGATTAACATGTGAGGTTGAAATMATTCTCCTCACACGTAAYAAGATGGTGTTAACATGTTGCAGTAGTAATGTTTCCATCGGTGGAATTCTCTAAAAAGCCCAAATACGAGACAAGGGAATGATTTTGCTGGACACTCGCAGAACAGTGGACAGACTGGTGTATGAAGGGCAATGGCAATGCCGGTTAAAAGGGCAATCCTTAGTTGCTACATACATTTTGGGACTTATAAATGAATGGTATGCCTCATGAGCTTAGTTGAACTGTCATACCCCATCAGAACCCAAAATATAAGCTTGTTTTACTCCAATATTTGTAAACAAAGTAATTGTAAGCAACCACTATATTGCCTAAAAACATGGTTAAAACTATAATTTAAGAAAACATGGATGGTCTGTCCTTGCATCCATAGCATAGTCTGTGGGTTTGAGAGTGGTTGCATTTCTCCAYCCCCATCCCTCAGCCTTTTTACTCAAACTGTGACGGGTAAAACTCTTTGAAAATGTTTCAATTCTGGATTGTTGCTTTAAACACCTTTAAAATAGAGTCATCGTGTTATTATATGGTGCTGTGAGTTACTTTTGTCATTAATATCAAGAATATCAAGCACAAAATTCTTAGTATTGCAAACAAACATAATGAAAGCATAACCTGTACCCAATAGTATAAGTTTAAAAAAATGTCAACTTCACACATGTCCAAAAACCACATGTCTGACATATGAAAATGTCAACTTCACACATGTCCAAAAACCACATGTCTGACATATGAAAATGTCAACAACAACAAAAACATTCATGAGGTTTGTTAACCATGTGTTTTTGTTATTACATGTCATTTTATCATGTGCTTTTTTAGTACGGGAGGGGGACAGTGACAGCTATAATGACAAAGATAGATTGTTGCCAGATCAGGTAAAACGGCTCTGTCAGCACTGCTATGATATCATATAGGAACATTGAATCCATCACACTCAATGTAATCAACACTGTGTCCTGCTGTGCTGCTTTTGGTTTGGAAAATGTAACCTAATATTTTGAATTCTGTTTTACTCTGTACGAGGTGTTTCTGTTGAAATACAACAGCAAAATCCATCCCGGCGTGGACACCCATGTGGACACCCATGTGGACACCCACGTGGACACCCACGTGGACACCCACGTGGACACCCATGTGGACAGAGGGCTGTCAGTTTAACTCCTTGGATGTGCTGTTGGCGAGTGGCACAGACATCTCTCTTTTTCCACAGTGAAAATGTCCAGTAATTGACGACCCGTCTAATATTTCGGCCCCTTAAGCGTGGTGGCCTACTGTGACCATAGTCACGTCTCAGGTTGGAACTCTCACCATCCCCCATGATTTGATTTGATTCAGTCTGTCTTTTTCTAGCTTGTTTTTTTTCCTGAATTCTAAGGCACATACTGTATCTGTGTRTTGGGTACTCATGGAGTTTTTGAAATGAGTAAAGTACTGTATAGTCTATTAGATCAACTCTCACATGAACAGTGGGAAATYTGTTGTATTCAGCAAATCTCTCTCGCCCATCAACAAGCATTACGTTCTCATTTTCCATTGCTGTGTTACTCTCTTTTACTACATTTTTCTGCCTCTGATTTACATGACTAGTGAGAAAACTCCCCATAGAACAGAAAATAAAACCAATGTGGTCTTAACTCCTCAGATTACATGTAACTGGGAGTCAGGAAGAAAGTTCGGGGAGTGCATAATTTAATAAACAAATGAACAGACCAAGAAAAACAAACAACGCACAGACAGGAAATTGAAACAGAAACAATGATGCCTGGGAAATTAACCAAAGGGAGTGACATATATAGGGCAGGTAATCAAGGAGGTGATGGAGTCCAGGTGAGTCTGATGACGCGCAAGTGCAGGTAAAGATGGTCATAGGTGTGCGTCATAACGAGCAGCCTGGTGACCTAGAGGTCGGAGAGGGAACACGCGTGACATTACCAGTACAAATGACTACCATGCTGAGACAATTACACAACAGTTCTAATTTCCCAGCCTCCTCCCTTCCTTGCCAGTACAGTCCCACAGGCATCTAACAGGAAGAGGTTTAGAATAGTTTAATATGTTTGTGGTTGGATCTATTAAAGCTATGAGATAAATGTATAGCAGAAAAAGGAAATGCAACAAAGAGAAACAGATTAACTATCATAGACATGCATAACAACAAATGTTGATGGCTGTGACATTAGGGAACTAGGCCCTGACGCAAGGAGTCTAGGCTGTGACATTAGGGAACTAGGCCCTGACACAAGGAGTCTAGGCTGTGACATCTGTGAACATTAGGGAACTAGGCCCTGACACAAGGAGTCTAGGCTGGTGACATTAGGGAACTAGGCCCTGACACAAAGGAGTCTTAGGCTGTGACATTAGGGAACTAGGCCTGACACCAAGGAGTCTAGGCTGTGACATTAGGGAACTAGGCCCTGACACAAGGAGTCTAGGCTGTGACATTAGGGAACTAGGCCCTGACGCAAGGAGTCTAGGCTGTGCACTTAGGGAACTAGGCCTGACACAAGGAGTCTAGGCTGTGACATTAGGGAACTAGGCCTGACACAAGGAGTCTAGGCTGTGACATTAGGGAACTAGGCCCTGACGCAAGGAGTCTAGGCTGTGACATTAGGGAACTAGGCCCTGACACAAGGAGTCTAGGCTGTGACATTAGGGAACTAGGCCCTGACACAGGAGTCTAGGCTGTGACATTAGGGAACTAGGCCCTGACGCAAGGAGTCTAGGCTGTGACATTAGGGAACTAGGCCCTGACGCAAGGAGTCTAGGCTTGACATTAGGGAACTAGGCCCTGACCAAGGAGTCTAGCTTGTGACATTAGGGAACTAGGCCCTGACGCAAGGAGTCTAGGCTGTGACATTAGGGAACTAGGCCCTGACGCAAGGAGTCTAGGCTGTGACATTAGGGAACTAGGCCCTGCCGCAAGGAGTCTAGGCTGTGACATTAGGGAACTAGGCCCTGACACAAGGATCTAGGCTGTGACATTAGGGAACTAGGCCCTGACGCAAGGAGTCTAGGCTGTGACATTAGGGAACTAGGCCCTGACACAAGGAGTCTAGGCTGTGACATTAGGGAACTAGCCCTGACGCAAGGAGTCTAGGCTGTGACATTAGGGAACTAGGCCCTGACACAAGGAGTCTAGGCTGTGACATTAGGGAACTAGGCCCTGACACAAGGAGTCTAGTGTGTGACATTAGGGAACTAGGCCCTGACACAAGGAGTCTAGGCTGTGACATTAGGGAACTAGGCCCTGACACAAGGAGTCTAGGCTGTGACATTAGGGAACTAGCCCTGACGCAAGGAGTCTAGGCTGTGACATTAGGGAACTAGGCCCTGACACAAGGAGTCTAGGCTGTGACATTAGGGAACTAAGCCCGTGACGCAAGGAGGTCTTGTGAGAGTAGTTGGAACGTGTTGAAAGCTGTTTCCCTTCTGATTTTCGGTCTTATTGACTAAGAGCAACTACTGATGAAGACAACGAGTGAGAATTATGAAATATAACAGATGCAGTGGTGTAAAGTACTTAAGTAAAAATACTTTAAAATACTACTTAAGTAGCTTTTTGGGGTACTTTACAATTTATATTTTTGACAACTTTTACTTCACTACATTCCTAAAGAAAATAATGTACTTTTTACTCCACACATTTTCCCTGACAACCAAAATGTACTCATTACATTTTAAATGCTTAGCAGGACATTAAAATAGTCAAATTCACATCCTTATCAAGAGAACATCCCTGGTCATCCCTACCGCCTCTGATCTGGTGGACTCACTAAACAGAGAACATCCCTGGTCATCCCTACCCGCTCTGATCTGGTGGACTCACTAAACAGAGAACATCCCTGGTCATCCCTACTGCCTCTGATCTGGTGGACTCACTAAACAGAGAACATCCCTGGTCATCCCTACTGCCCTCTGATCTGGAGGACTCACTAAACAGAGAACATCCCTGGTCATCCCTACCGCCTCTGATCTGGTGGACTCACTAAACAGAGAACATCCCTGGTCATCCCTACTGCCTCTGATCTGGTGGACTCACTAAACAGAAGACATCCCTGGTCATCCCTACGCCTCTGATCTGGTGGACTCACTAAACAGAGAACATCCCTGGTCATCCCTACCGCCTCTGATCTGGTGGATCTCACTAAACAGAGAACATCCCTGGTCATCCTAACGCTCTGATCTGGTGACTTCATACAGAGGAA
>NC_036857.1:2232381-2239094 GCF_002910315.2 Salvelinus sp. IW2-2015 | reverse complement strand
TAAGTAGCTATATATTTATATCAGTGGGAATGTTCTCTGGGAGTGGATGACGTAAATCCCAGCGGACCATTTAGTATTGTTTGAACAAACTATTTATACATCGACGAGCGATGATCTACTGTTCCTTTGTGACC
Organism: Salvelinus sp. IW2-2015; assembly: GCF_002910315.2. Classification (NCBI taxonomy): domain Eukaryota; kingdom Metazoa; phylum Chordata; class Actinopteri; order Salmoniformes; family Salmonidae; genus Salvelinus; species Salvelinus sp. IW2-2015. The sequence goes on along the minus strand of NC_036857.1, from coordinate 2,238,960 downwards.
ACGGACAAAACCTAGAAGTGTAGGCGTTGTATGTACTTTTTTCCCACACATATTATCTCCGTGAACACCCAAAAATACTTGTTACATTATGTGAATGTACTTAGCTAAGGACATTAATTTATAGCCAATTCCACCATCCTTATTCAAGAGAACATCCCTGGTCACTCCTACGCATCTGATCTGGTGGACTCACTAAACAGAGAACATCCCTGGTCATCCCTACCGCCTCTGATCTGGTGGACTCACTAAACAGAGAACATCCCTGGTCATCCCTACCGCCTCTGATCTGGAGGTACTACACTAGAACAGGCAGAAACATCCACCGGATACAATCCCATACACAGACTCAATCTGAGAGTCAATAGACGGAAGACTCAGCGTAATGACAAAGATAAGGAGAAACCATGTCCGGCGGGGTACTGTGTCATTCCCTTACTACGCCTAACTGATCATTTGTGTAGATACTCATATACTATATATTGCAGAAGAACCAATCCACTCGGTCCATCAGTTTAACCTACGTCTATCACTAACACTTAATCCGGTGAATAAAGGCCAGACTCACTAAAACAGAGAAAACTCCCTATGTTCTGAGTCATTTCCGATATTACTAACCTCGCCCCGACTGCTCAGATAGGTCAGGAGCTGAACAAACCAGCTACAACTAAAACAAAATGTAAACATCCACCTGGCTATCCCTAGCCGCAAACTCTAGATCATGATAGACCACTAAACACGCCGAAAAAGACCATCCACCTAGCTAGAGTTCATCCCTATATAGTCGCTTCGATAAATCTAGGATCCTGGCGTATGAGGCCTCAGGGACTAACACAATTTGAGAACATCGCACATAGGTGTCTTCACACTTTACGCTGCCTCTATCCTGAGAGTGATTCCCATCACTAAACAAAAGAGCACTCTCCCTCTGGTAGATACCTCCTGTACCTGCGTGCCATCCCTGCATCATCTGCGTGGCTCGACCTACTATAACATGGACTCGAACTAAGCATCACGATCGAGTACAGTCTCCTGGTCATGCCCTACCCGCCTATATAGAATATCTGTGACGCCTCACTACTACGAACATGAGAACTCTGAATACCCATACTGGTCAATACACATGAGGAACCTAACCCGCGCTGCCTGGAACATATTTCGCGAGCATCGTCAGTTCCAATAACACAACCCGCTAGACCACGTCCCTTTCTGGTACTTCGGACGTCACTCAATACACGAGGCCTGAACCATGATCTCGCTGGTGGCACCTCACAGTCTAACTATCAAGAAGAACCTATCCAGACACCTGCAGTTCCAAATCCCTAAAGCCCCGCCTCTGGAGTGTGGGCAATCCTGGAGGCACTCGCTACCGGTGACCGTACAGAACGTACAACACATAAGCTGGTCATCACCTACCCGTCTCAACTCATATAACAGTGGTCCCATGCTACGCGGCTACTAGACTCGAAGGAACAACCTGCCCATACTGAGACTCACATGGGCGCACTACGCGGCCTTACCCATGGCTCTGATGAATGGCAAGCCATCAACTAAACCCCACAGAGGAAACATCCCTCGTACAATACAGCCTACGCGCTCCTATTCTAATGGCCGACCAACAAGAGAATCAGCCATAGAGTGGCATGCCTAGCACAAGACAACAGAACGTGATAACATGAGCCGTGGAGCTCACCATAACCCAGCGTGAGAAGCATCCGAAGCTGGCATCGGACTAAGCCGAACGTGCTGATCGTGGAGTGGAACACTCACCTAACAGGAGACATGACAACTCCTGAGGCGATGCGGCCTTACCCAGCCTCACTGAAATACAGAGAGCATGACTCACATAAACAGAGCAGTCCCTGGTCAGTCCCTGTACGCCATCGCTGATTTACTGGTGAGCTCATCGCTGTAGAAACACCAATGTTTCATTCAATTTGTAATGGGACTGCCAGTGTTGGCAGTCCTCTGTCGGATCGCCTGAGTCCATGCGCTAAAAATGAGATGTAAACTGGGTCTAGCCCCACTGATAAGTATGGAGTGTTCACCTGGGCAAGAGAAAAAGAAAGACGGGATCTGTGTTAAGTGGCAATAGTGCTGACGTTTGTAGTGTTCCGAGCCTGCGGCGATCTGTAAATGAATGACTGGAGTGTGGGTGGGGTCTTCCCCTTGGTGCGAGTCTGGGAACATCGACGGTGGTTCTTGAGTGTTGGGAAGTGTTCGCCTGGGCGATCTGGTTAACATGATTGCGAAGATGATAATGAAGACGTTGTGTGTCCCCTGGGCGTATGCTGTAATGGAGTGACCCTGAGTGAGTGGGATGGGGACGTTCCAAACCGCTGGGCCGGATCTTTAAATTGATCGGGTATGTCGATAGAGGTGTTGGGAACGTGTGTCCGCCTCTGGGAGCGCACTCTAGTAAATGATGACTGAGTGTTGGAGTGTTCCCCTGGCGATCTGTAAATGATGTACTGAGTGTTGGAGTGTTTCCCTCAGGCTATCTGTAAATGATGTCGAGTGTTTGGAGTGTGACACCCTAGGCGATTCTGGAATCAATGTCTGAGTTTTTGGAGTGTTCCCCTGGTGATCTGTAAAATAAGTCTGAGTTTTGGAGTGTTCCCCTGGCTAAAAAACAAAGAAAAGTTGCCAGATTATAGGATTTATGTAAGAAGAATTTGAAAATATTTTAAACTTTTACTTTTGATATACTTAAGTATATTTAGTAAAGACAATTACTTTTGATACATAAGTATATTTAAAACCAAATACTTTTATACTTTTACTGGGTGGACTTTCCCTTTTTCTTGAGTAATTTTCAATGGAGAAGTTGTTACTTTTAATCAATTTGACAATTGGGTACTTTTTCCACCACTGACAGCTTGTGATGAGTGATCGGCTTTAAGATGGCTATGATATATCTATCCATTCAGCTTCCTCTCTGCATTCTCATTCGCGTTCTGCTTCTTTCACTTTGGACTCCCACTCACTTCATGCTAATATAATGACTCCTCTCTCTCTCCTCGTCACTCTCTCTGTTCCTGGTTCCTTTAGTTTTTCGTTTGGCATAGTGGTCAAAGTGAAACGGAAAATGCCCTGGCGTCTCACTAAGCTCTAGCTCTGGAGTATCCCTTGACTAGATGAGGACACATTTGTCTGGTAAAACAGAGATTGGGTCACAAGACATAAGAGCGTCAAAAGTGTTCGACCCAATACATTCAATAGCATTCCTGTAAGAGAGTGAAAGATGAAAGGAGAGGGGGTGGTTCTGGCTGCTATGACGTTAGTGGGGTGTAGGGACGAGTGCCAGCTTGTTGTTGCCATCTGGCTCCCCGTTGCTGTGGAGATCCTGTCTTGACGATTATCCGTGAGTGAAGGAAAAATAAGCATGTTGACAGAATGAATACTTCACATGGTTCTCTGCTTCACCCCCTCGGGCCCTTTCCATCGATTTCGCCAATCCCGCTCCCTCCACTACATCTTCGCCCTTTCTCTCATTCTTCTGCGTGTCTCTCTCTCGTGCTCTCTCCCCGAGTCCCTTCTCTCATCTCTCCATTTCAAAAGCTGAGTTATACAGTTGGTTGAGTTTTTCCCCTGGCGTATATAAATCTGTAAAATAGATTACTCACTTAGAAAGTGTGGAAGTGTTCCCCGACTATGCTTTTAAAATGAACTCTCCGGAAGGTTGGAGTGTGGAACACCCCTAGGCGAGCTTCATGGTCAAGATGGCTGAAGTTTTTGGATGTAAGCTTCGTTCCCGTGGAAACGTTCTCTCAATCTCTTACCATTTCAAACTGGATTAAGCAGTTTGATTTGTGGTAAGTGAGTTACCGCTGGTAGAGAATAGAAACATGCGATAATCTCTCTTCCTCTCCATTAATTTGTCAAATGCGTGCCGAATTAACATGGTTGACCTTTTTATGGATATTATGTAGTAATCTCTCTGCACCTCTCCCTCCTATTATCAAAACCTGTTATAATAAATTATCATGTAAACTGTTACACTTTTGTAACGATCTATCTCTCCCTCTAGCCATTCAAACTATAATATGACAAGTACTTGGTAATTAGTGTATCTCTCATCTCTCCATTTCAATCCTTAGATTACAAAACAGTCGTGACTTCTTAGGTACACGTAGTATCTCTCGATTCGTCCCCATTATTACAACTGATTACATTCAGTTTACACAACCCAAATTAGCTTACTTTATATTACTGGGGTGATTTCCTTTTCTTGAAGTATTTTCAATGAAGGACTTTGTTCACTTTAAAGTCAAGTTTACATTGGTTTCCATCCCCATGACCGCTTATGTCGGATGAGTTGAATCGAGCTTTAACAGAATGAGAGGTAACGGCTCGTAATTCTGCATCATCTCTCCATTTTCTACTAATTGCACTATATATACGAGGGCTCTTCCTCTCTGCTTTTCTCAATTACGTCGCTTTCTTGGCAACCTGAGTACATCCCCGTGTATCTCGTCTCCCTCCATTTTCAAACTGATTAACAGAGGTACGTGTATCTCTATCCTCTCCCATTTCAAACTGAATTAACAGTAATGTGTATCTTCTCCCGGCTCCATTTCAAAAACTAGTGCATTAACAGAGAGTGCGTGTACCTCTCTCGTCCCTCTTCCCTCAGTTTCATAACTGAATTAACGCAGTGTAGGTTAACGGATGTGCATCTCATCCCTCTCCATGTTGAGACAAACTGCCAATTAAGCAGCGTCACTTGCGGTAACGTGGTATCTGTCGCTCTCCCATCGTTTCTCCAATTTCAAACTGGTATTAACAGATGGATTGAACGGGTTTTATTCTGCATAGCTCCCTCTCCTCCATTTCAACTGATAACAGGGTGGTTAATGTGGGATGTAATCTCATCCTCTTCGCAATTTCGATATCCATTTCAAACTGATTAACAGGGTAACGTGTATCTCTCTCCCTCTCCATTTCAAACTGATTAACAGGGTAACGTGTATCTCTCTCCCTCTCCATATCAAACTGATTAACAGGGTAACGTGTATCTCTCTCCCTCTCCATTTCAAACTGATTAACAGGGCAACGTGTATCTCCCTCATCTCTCCATTTCAAACTGATTAACAGGGCAACGTGTTTCTCTCTCTCCTGGCTGGAGGAGATTCCACAGGAAGCCATGATGTGACCCAGCAGTGGGCCAGGAGCCTGTTCTGGCCTGACCTGTTCTGGCCTGACCTGTTCTGGCCATGAGCCTGTTCTGGCCTGACCTGTTCTGGCCATGAGCCTGTTCTGGCCATGAGCCTGTTCTGGCCATGAGCCTGTTCTGGCCTGACCTGTTCTGGCCTGACCTGTTCTGGCCATGAGCCTGTTCTGACCATGAGCCTGTTCTGGCCATGAGCCTGTTCTGGCCTGACCTGTTCTGGCCTGGTTGAACCTCCTCCTCCAACTTGTTGGAGGAACACTGTGACCCGTCGCACAGACAGGAGATTAGTTTCCTAGCCTGAATCTGGGGCTGGTCTGCTCCAAGCCAGGAGACTGCATTAGGCCATGTCTGGGAGGATGTCAGCTGACACATGGACCCTGTATCTGTCACTGTCGTTAGCCACCAGTCCTGAAGAGTGAGCAACGTGACATGGTGCTATCTGGAGGATCTTGACACTGGTGTAAGTTCAAAATGTCTTCCCCACACACACGTTTCAGTAGCAGCTGGTTTTGATAATGATAATAAAGTGGTTGTAAAGATGACGTAAATATGACATGCTAATGGCAATGTCAAGCTGCTCTGTGCATACATAAGTCATCAGAGAGAGGTGGATCTGACGTTTTGTTTTTCCTTATCAATCATACAAGGCTCACTCCAATCCACCAGCTGGGAAAACTAAGCACACACTGTTCAAAAGAATTGTATAAGTTTGTTCTTTTTTCTTACTGAACCCACCAGCTGTAGAACTATAAATCAAGAGTTTAAAAACACCAATTATTATTTTTCTGCAAAGGATGACTGTTGAACTGTTGAACATAGCCAGTAACTGTAAATTAAAATGTTGACCAAAAATAGAACAGTGCAGCATGAATATTGACTATGGCTTTACCACTTGACTGGTTAATAGACCTCCCCTGTGTGACCTATGACCCCCCCTACTCTGAGTGGTCAGCTAGGGGCAGGGGGTTGAGGGTGGGCCGGTGGGGGTGGTGAGGGATCAGAATAGATCAAAATGAGGTTACCAAGAGAGAGAGAGAGACCAAGTCACTAGGCAACACCCTGACGACGCGCTGGGGCTAATACATGCAATTTTTTTTAGGGGGCATGACACGGCCAGAGGGTAGGGTCCCTCTCCCTCCCAGTGGGCCCCATCAGAAGCACACCTGCATCGGGAGTGGGGGTCTCAGCACAAAGACAGACTGGAACATAGAGCAGCTCCACTACAGAGCCCCTYAGAGGAGAAGATACAGCAACAGACAGCGAAAAGGAAGAAAGTTCTAGCTTTGAAACCTGACCCCTGACCCCTCCACACACACACGCGGTGTAGTGCATTGTTGCTGCGGCCTTACTACAGCGCCATAGTCATAACAGCTGTCTCGTGTTGTATTCCTCTCTAAGTGTGTGTGTGT